>NW_016171542.1:0-9337 GCF_001687245.7 Rhagoletis zephyria
CAGCGTTTCAACGCAAACTGAGTAAGTTTTTTTATGGCGATACCAACGAATTAATACATTACACGGTAACACACTACACGTAACGGCTCTCAGAAGCGGTGAAGTAAATACAGCATGGCTTTCAGCGACGATGAAATTATTGGTTATGGCAATCGATGCATTCAGACGGAAATCTAAGGAGACTTGTACCGCGGCTCTCGTAGTCGCATTACATTAGTAGGGGCTGGTAAGGACGGTAGTGTCAGCTTAAGCCGTGAAGGCCGGAGGATGTCGGCAGGGAAGAGGGGTCAAAGCTTAAGGAGAAACCTTGTGTTCTAACAGCTTAACCAGGAAGAGGACGTTTGACATACTTTAGGTAAAGTTAAAAACCAATAATTTTTAACAAAAAGAGAGAAGTGTGATAAATAGAATTAATTATTGAATTAATTAAGCTTGTTCGTTATGTTATGTTGTTATGCTACGTATACTGCTTGTATTTATAATAATAAAAAATAAATTTGAAAAATCCGCAAAAAGAGATATATTGTGCTCTTGCATTTTCGTTTATATGATTTTTATTGATGTGATTAGCAGTGGCAAGTATGTATTAAATATATATTAAAAATAAAGTGATCAGTTATAAAATATATAAATGTTTACATGAGTAAAAAAAAATACCCAAAACAATAAGTTGAAATACCCAAGTTCAATATCGTAACAGTGGCATCATCGCGTGTTTGTCACAGACACGGTTTATGTCAAAAATTTTCAAGTGAAACTACCTTCTAAAAATTATTGTATCATGGGTGAATGGTATCAGAGCCATTTATGTCATTACCCACGCCAAGCAAAGGTGCCCTTATACTCAGAAAAAAATCTGCGAAATAAAAATTTATTTAGGTGACTCTTATCTGAGTGTAGGAGCACTCATAAATTATTTTGTTGATTATGCTTTGAAGACGATGCAAGAAAAAAATCTTTCGAGAAAACTGATTTACTCGAGCTCGACCGAATTCGAAACGAGCCCAAAAAATATCTCGAGTTCGATACGATGTCGCCCTCGTTTTTATGTTTTAAAGTGATTGACATTAAGTTTGGTTAATATTGGTTTTCGTTGTTTTTTTTGCTTTGTTTACTTTTTGCTCGTTTTCCAGCAAAACTAGAAGGCGAACAACCCGCTAAAAAATCGACTTTTTTCACTCTCTTGTTCCTGTGTGATCTTGTGTCGTTCGTTCATGGCATAAGCTTCGTTCCTTAACAGATAATTATAACAAATTATCACTAGTTTCTGCTGGAAAGCGTTTCTTAACCCGAAAAACTAGCAGAAACTTGCAGCTCTTACGCTCTTATTTTTTTGGCTCTCCTGCTTATTTCTCAACTCCAACTAGCAGCTGTCAAAATGCATAAACAAAAATAAGCGCCAAATATTTTCAATAGCCAAATACATCGATCTCAAGTGAGTGTAAAAGGAGAACAGATGCAGAAGTGCACGGGAACGCAAAAAGCACTATTTCCTGTAAAAACGTCAGTCGGTTTGTTTACATGTCATTTGTACAACACTGATTTGGCTGAAATATCACTAACTAATTATTAAAATCTATACACATTCGAATATTTCGTTGTTACTTCCATTTTTTTTTACAAATAAAAGGTTCTTTGCTTACACCGCTTTCTGTTTTTGTTTTCACATCCAATCAGCTGACCTTTTGACACTTATCATGAACTTACAGGAAAAAACAAATCCGGACTAAATCCTGTAACTTCTGACTAGGAACAATTGCTCAATTACTCTCTCTAAAGTCTTCCCACTTACAGGTTTTATGTCAACAGGAAGTAAGTTCTGACTAAATCCTGTAAACCGGACTGCTATTGGAACATACTATGTTTTGTAAACAAAAAACAGCTGCTAAGCATATCCACAAATGTAATTCCAAATGTCAACGCATGAACGCAACAGAAAAGTAGCAAGTTAGTTTACTTTCGACGGCAACTGCATTAATGCATTCGTACCGGCGACGTCTGTAACAGCTGTCATACAAACACACGTGTTCAATTTTATTTGACATTAGGTTTCCAGTACGCAACGCGGGATCCCGCGGGTGCCCAAAATAGCCCAGAAATCATTCCCGTACTCAAAAAAATGGTTAATCGAGAGCGAAAATTGGAACGTATTGGATCGTAAGTGTCTTCTTCTTGCTGTCCGAAACAGCCTGAACTTTTTCTCCGGGTAAAAATGGATAAAGTGTCAAAGTGCATATTAGCTGTTTTGTGTTTACATGTTGCCTGCATTTACTTGGTGCGTTTTAGGAATAGTGAATGGCCTGATGATGTATTTTCAATCTTTATATACTTAAAATTAAATTTGTGTAACCAAAATTCAATTTCCAAGAGTTTGCATTTAAGTGACAAAAACAGAAACAACGTGAATCAGCTGTTTCTCAAATTATGAGGACAAAATGTGGTTTTTTGCGTTCCCGTACTTCTGGATTACGTTCCATTTTTGAGAGCAAATATTTCGCTTGTTCTCTAATTACCGGATCCGGTCCGGATGGTTAGGGAAAGAACTTATTGACGGCGTGACGCATTTGCCGGCGAACGAATGTTGTGTACCTTCGCTTTTAGTACGGAGTTTTTTTTCTGGCAAATTCATGAAAAGTGTCAATCGATAGGCAGGCTTGCATTTGTAAACAAGAACAGAGCGGGGTGAAATCTTAGAACTTTAACCCTGTAATTCGGTAGTCACTAATAGTGATTTTCGTGGTGAACATCGATTTTGAGACTATTTGGTATTCAGTAAGCTGTCTCAGGTCTCTGGTCCATAAAAAAAGTCACCAATTTGTCAGCTAGCTCTCAGCAGGGGCTGGAATCTGTAACTGTGAGAAAATGCAGTGTACACAGAGGGCAAAACTCACAACCAAAAACTCAGCGAGTAAAATACAATTTTGGCAGTTAAAACTCACTCTCACACTTCCTGAATCGCAAAATGAAGAGTGTACGTACACAATTTTCAGTCTACACTTGAAAACTCACAGTTACAGAATCCAGCCACAGTTCACAAAATCAAAAATATGAAAAAAAAGATTTAAGATTTCTAGTTTATTAACCCTTAATTAGGCGCATAAAGAAAATCACAGAATTAGTCGCATGTGGTCCCGAGTGACCCCAATAAAAGTGTGAAAAAAGAGATTTACAAATAAAAAACGAAGTGTGTATTATCAAAAATTGTCAAGTACTCTATTATCGTTAGCTAAAATAAACAAAAACATAGTTTTCACTTCAAACTAAAAAAAAAAAAACAAATATACAAAAATGACATACCTAAAGAGTGTTGCCAGTTTGAGGTTTTTTTTGGCGTTTCGCTTCGAAATTCAGGATTTAGCTTCGTGGCATTTTTCTAGCCTTTTATTATTTTCACACTAGCATTTTTTAAGGACAATCCTCCACAATATTTATATAAGCAGTTCTACTTGACGAAATGTTAAGCGAATATCACCCGGCGGCATCGCTCCGTCCGACGAAATTTTCTCAGCGAGCTCGTTCTGTTTATACTTTAACATGTTACTAGAGTGCCAGTTACTGTCGAAATTCGACAGTTTTTCTAGTTTTAGAAGCCTTGGAGAGGTTTTCTAACTTAACACGTAGNTAACACGCAGCAAAACTTATACGGTACAAATTAACTAACCGGAAAATCTTCTGCTAAAACGTAACTACATTTTTTTTTATCTGAGAAGGTCTTTGGAGGACTTCGAAATGACCCGATACATTCAAGTTTATCGATAAATTTCAATGATTTGATACATATCGATAGTTCGATGAATTTCAAGAACACTAAAATTCGATAACTCAACAAAATTCGTTAAATCGACCAATTTCGATAACTGTGAAATTCGATGGCTCGATAAATTTCGATAACTCAAAAATGTAAAAACTTTGGATACCTTTATAAATTTTTACTTTTGACATCTCCACATTTTTCGAAAACTATCTAAACATTTTGATAACTCGTTACACTCTGTTAAGACGATTAAATTCGATAAGCAGTGATAAATCGATATGCTTATATAACGTTGAAATTTCGATAAATCGATATATTTTGAAACTTCCATAAACTTCGCTTCGTTGAACCAACCAATTTCAGTAGATCAATAATTATCGATAACTCTGTAAGTTGAAAGAACTCCATGCATTACGACACCTCGATAAATTTCGTTAAGTCTATAAATAATGATGATTCAATAAATATCGATAACTTGATACATTTCTTTAACTCGACTAATTTCGTTAATCCCACACGTTTTTATTGCTCGATAACTCTCCGTAAATTTGGACAACTAAGTTTCTGTGTCTATANCGAAACTATAAAAACTCTCCTCATCTACAGAAAATTACCTTTCCAACGGTGTTTTTGGTTTTGAAATCGGTAACTTTACCTTGGTCTTCATCTTTGTTTTTATCTTTCACATCTTTGCTTATATCCTTTTCTTTTTCTATTCACGTAGATGAGATGAGGTGCGATGACGTGATAAGATGTGACGTAATTTTATGTGATGTGATAGGATGTCATGTCATGTGTTGTTATATCCTCTGATGTCATGTCATATGATGACATACCATATGTAATGCCATGTCATGTCATACGCATCTATAGGCATCTTTGTTTTTATTCTCAAACCGCTGAGAACCATTTCGGCGTGCATTATTCCCCTTGAATTTGACAATTTACTCCCAACCAACCAACTGCCGCTACAGAAGTTTCACTTCGAAAGTCAAGAAATTTTCTTACACTAATTCGTCTTTATCTTCACTTTTACCTTCTTTTTTTTAACTTCATCATTTCATTTCATTTCTTCATCTTCATATTTATCTTTATTTCAAAGCTTAATTTCAAATGTGAAGTGAAACCACATGCGAAACATGTCAAATTGAACATGTTGCAGCAACATCTATACACAAATACGGAAATGTTTAAACGACGGTTTAGGCCGTAATTTTCAACCAATTCTGAAACCATACAAACTCTGCTACATCTACAGAAAAAAACCTTTCCATTGGTGTTCTTGGTTTGGAAAACGGTTCGGTAGAATCACCAAGCGAACGGAGACAAAATTCATGTTAGCGTATTAAAATATAGATTTCTTAGAACTCCGCACCCCACGGGGTGCTATTCATCGTGAGGGAGAATGGTAGTTAGTCGCCGCTGCTATGCCGCAGCTATTCCAGGGTCCTTAGCCCCTTCATCGGCTCTGCTAATACATCACATGCTGCCGACCATTTTTCAATGCTCAAGCCTGAAACACTCGCCGGATAGGTTTCGAAGTTTGCATCTAGTACTGTCAAATCGCATACACTAAAAAAGATGTTTTCTATTACTTCTCCTCCTAAATCGAAACATTCACGATTGTAATCATATTGTAATGTATGAATATATTTGGTAGTACATATGTAGCATGTCATATTATTGTTATGATTTTGTTAAACGGTATGGTGTTCAAAAATGTTTGCACAAGGCTTTCATGAAGTTTCATGACCATTTAGGTACTTTGGCTGTCGGGATATTTACATTTTTGTTGCACGGGATACATTTGTACCACATCTTTTGTACATAAGAATTAATGTAATGTTGATGAAAAGGGTGTCCTTTTTTAACCATTGCTTTTGTTCCATTTAGCTTTTTTTAGTTTTTTATTTGGCCAATCTAGCTTTTTTATTTTTGAAGTTCTGGCAACACTGCACCTAAATAAGAGCACTGTGTTGCGCTTGTCGGCTTGTTTTCTTCTAATATGAACAAATTAGGTTCATTCCTTATCTTTTTGGACTAAAATCTGAAAAGTGTCAAAATGCCAGAGCGTAAGCAAAATGCGCCCACTAAAAGAGAATAACAGGAAAAGTAAAGGAACGCAAAAAACCAAATTTTTAGTCCAAAGAATGGCAACAACAAAGCTAACGTCAAATAAGAATGGAAATGTATGTACAAAACACATTCACACAAGCACAAGCACAATAAACACTTACTATATCAATTATTTTTTGCCTCCTTCCAATTTCAATTCACTTTTTTTACTTTTTAGATTATTCTCACTTTTCGCGTATTCTTTAATTTCCGTTAATTTAAATTTAGTTGAGTTTGACACTTTTCAGGATTTCGCCAGAAAAAATTCTTCTGACTAAATCTGACTACTTCGGACTGATGAGAGTCACTCTCACTGGGTGTTGCTCTCTCATTTTAGCTGTCATTTCCGAGTTAAGGAACGCTTTTTGGACTAAATCTGACTACTTCGGACTTTTTCTGACTATTTCTGGGAGATAAGGAACGCTCCTATTGTATGTGGCATAGCCCGAACACAATGAAAACGACGAGCTACGGACCACAGCTGTCATATTATTTTTCCACGTATTCTTATGTAGTTAATTATTTTGGCGACGACAGGGCTACGCGACGACTGTGGGTGTGGCCAGATTAGTTCTATGTATTTCTATTTTTCCACCGACAGATAAGGCTATTCCTCTTCTTTTACGTCAAACTCATACAAATTCGTGATGTCACTGCCGCGTTGAAAAAAATATTATACCGACAAAGCGTTTAGATAATGAAGATAACACATTGGAAGCTGTGGCCCGTAGCTCGTCGTTTTCAATGTGTTCAGCACTTTACAAGGATACACTATTTTTAGCGTAAAACGGTGTTCACACGACGCAGTTTTAGAGGCGATTAGTTTAATCAAAAGTTGGCTGCCCCTCAACCAGGCGATTGTTGCTTTCAACTAAAAGTTGCCACTAAAATCGCCCCATGTAAACACCGTATAACACTCAACGCGCTAATTTGGGGATAGCTGTTAATCACTATTGTCAATGCATTCTGAGATAAACTTGTCGCCTTCTGAAGTGATTTCATAAGGCACATACATACATATCAGGGTTGTTGCGAATATTATTCCGAAATAAAAGTTCTTTCCGGATAATAAACAAACCGCTTATCCAAATTAAACAAATTTGGTAACAAATGAAAAAGGATCTAAATAGCTTTAAAACTGAAATGTCTAAACGAAGAAAGCCACATATTGAAAAATATTTCAATAAAAAATGTTACCTAATTACCATAAATCAAATCTTGTGTCAGGTATATGCTTTTCTTTAGTATTAAATTATAAAAAAATATAAATAGAGGTCGTTCGCTATTTCTGTTTAAAAGCTATTTCAGTCCTCTTTCATATGATACCAAATTTGTATAATTTGGACAGGCGGTTTGTTTATTAAGCGGAAAGGACTTTTATTTCGGAAAAATATTCGCAACAACCCTGATACATATGTATGTAGCTGGGCTTATCATCAAAACCGCTAACATCGCCTTCTTTGACACTTTCAATAGAATTCATAAATTCGTGCATCTGAAACTCGTTCAATGCGGACAACTTTATACGTCTTTTACCGCTATATGCCATTCACTAGATAAGTATACAAATAATGTGAAATAATGCAAAGGAATTGAATAACATAAACTTCAATGCAAAAGAACAATAAATTAACATCAGAACCCGCACGAGTGCAATGAGGCACTCTTCAGTTTTTTGCTTCTAATTTCACAATTTCATGATTT
This sequence comes from Rhagoletis zephyria, assembly GCF_001687245.7. Taxonomy (NCBI): domain Eukaryota; kingdom Metazoa; phylum Arthropoda; class Insecta; order Diptera; family Tephritidae; genus Rhagoletis; species Rhagoletis zephyria. Next base: position 7,574 of record NW_016171542.1, read on the forward strand.
CGATAATCAAAGAGACTATAAAATATAAGCATAATATCTTACCTTTAGGTTAGCGGCTCTATTCTGTATCAGTATCGGAAAAATATATGAAAAAGTTTAAATTTGTCAGTAAAAAAAGTTTTGTCACAGCATCGGCGTAGCCATAATGAAATTTAAGGGAGGAGAGGGGCTCAACCCTCTACCTGACTACGCCCATGTAAACTAATAGCCGAAAAGCATTCCAATCTTCAAGAATCTTATGATTTTTATTCTTTTTTTTATTTTTAGGCGAAATGTCGAAATAAGGGATGAGTGCCTTGAGGCACTCTTACCGGTTAAAGGGTTTACCCGGCCACTGGTTATTTCGACAAATTAACCCTCTGTTAGACGTTCGCTTCTGGAGTAAAGAGTTAGTATTTTGAATAAATACCAACAATTTTCAGCTAAATTAAAATTTCATCTAAACTTACTTAAAAAATGCATTTAACTGTGTATACAATCATCAGCGTAGCCAGAATGAAATTTAGGGGGGGGCTCGACCCTATTAAGCTGGCATTTCAGGGTACTATTTTATATATATATAAGGAAAATTTGAAAGTTAGGGGGGGGACGGTCGAGCACCCCCCTGACCCTACCTGGCTACGCCCATGTATACAATCGAATATGCATATGTACATAACCAGGTATACATATGTAAGTATGTACATTAGACCGTCCAAAGTCAAAGTTTTTTTTTACGCATACCCCCTCATTTTATTGGATTTGTCTTAAAAACTATCCGAATCAAATTTTTAGCAATTCGGAAAGTTATCAGAATAAGATTTCATTTTACTTCTGTATAAGACGGTATTACTATATTCCCTGCAGTATCAGTGATGCCAGATTGTGGGTAATTTCCCTATTTGAGGGATATTTTGCATCAAAAATTATTAAAAGGGAAAAAAGGAACACTTCATATAAATAAGGGATTTTCTTTTGACGCAGTTATTGTTGCATAATTGATCAAAATTCAAGAATATTCGACATTCTTACGTAATTAATCGTTCTGAAGATGTGATGTGGAGTGAAATGGTATATAATTGTTAAAAAGTATAAGGACAATTTCGAAAATTTTCTTACGTTAACCAATTCAAGCGCTGAGTAAGAAAGAATCTTTTCCTTTGTAACTGGTGTTTCATGTAAAAAGCGGAACAAATTATCTGATGAAATGTTAAATAGCACATGAATGTGCTTCAATTTTAAAGTCACGAAAAAATTCTTTTAGGCCCTTAGTGAGTGGGCAAAAAAATGAAAGGGAAAAATCGAATGAGTGCAAAAATGCAGAAAAGGGGGTTTTTTCTTAACAGCGGTCGGCCATCGACAGGCAATGGCAAACCTGCGAGTGTATTCCTGCCATGAAAAACAGCTTCTCATAAAAATACACTCGCCATTCGGAGTCGGCGTAAAACTGTAGGTCCCTCCCCTTTGTGTGACATCAAGGGGACCGCCACAAATTGGAGGAAAAGCACATATGTGTAAGCGCCAAACTATTATTATTATTTTATATGAATTTTACTTCTTTACTACTGAAACATGTACATGTTTAAATTCGTTGGGAATTTTGTGGGATAAATTTTCAAGATGTGGGTAATTGAGGGATTTTTTCCCCATTTCCGTGGGATATTTAACAGAGAATGTCTGGCATCACTGTGCAGTATTACGGCATAATATTTAGTAAATCTGCGTGTTTTGGTTTTTTACCAGGTATTCAGGATTTTTTCCAATGAACCCTTAATTTGTATATAT
>NW_016171542.1:9362-14291 GCF_001687245.7 Rhagoletis zephyria
TTATTTAGGATAAAAAACACAAATATAGAGGGTATTCATATAAAAATTTGCAAACAATTTGTTTTCGAAATATTCTTGGGACAGTCTAATGTACATACATATTATATGTCAGCGATATTAAACTATTTACTTATGTACTTATATACAGATATGTACTTAAATTCTAACCAAATATATTATCGTATATTTTGTAGCAGATTCCAGTTTTTTTAAACATTTCATTTGTCCGTTCTTCTGTTTTGAATAGCTGATACTCTTTCAAAGTAGCAGGGTCCAATGGCCCCCAATCGGCTTCGGGCTTAAAGCTCTCCTTTATCCGCTCGCACATTGTCCCACTGGTTCGGTAGCAAACTTCGCCTATAGCCCAAACAAGTAGTTGACCACAGCCGAAACCTGAGACGCACCAACCAAAAACTGAAAAAAATTTAATATATATTTTTACAAATTACAGACAAAGAGTTTCCGCTGTTTATACTGTATAATCCATCCTGATAGGTATAGCCATTGTATTGTAAGGGCGTATAGTTCACCAGCGTATAGATCAGAACTGCAGCCATGAAGGCGGGTGTAATTAATCCCCAGCAAATCCGATAATAGAGAGAAGTTTTTATACCCAACATGAAGTAAACGTCATGACACAGGGTTTTTACGCCTAAAATTGAATGAACATAGGGTCAGAATTAGTCAGTTTACTATCTTTACATGAACACACCATATATCCAGCCAACAGCGATCAGTTCGAATATCGCCAATACTAAAGCTACGAACGACGCCCCGTAGAAGTCCATAAAGTTCAATAGATATTGACCACCTGGAGTTATATATATAAGGCCGATTCCATAACATACAACAGCGATGCCCACAGCAATAATCCATTGTTTTGTGTTGGTGAATTGATCTTTTAATACGGTCATAACGCACGAAGCCATGCCCACATTGCTTCCGATACCCAGTACAAACAACATCAAAAAGAAGAGCACGGAAAATACCTGAACGTTTACACACAATTTACACAACATTCGAATTACAAAGTCAAAGCAACGTCTGAAGAATTCTCACTTGTGGTAGAAACTCAAATTTAGATATGGCGTCTGGATACGAGATGAACGCGAGTCCCGTGTTACTCTTTACAACATTTTGTATATCAGAGGTATTTGATTCGTGAGCTAAGTTTCCGAGGATGCCGAAAATGATTACACCAGAGAGAAGCGAAGTGAACGTGTCTAAGGTGGTGACAATTGTGCAGTCCCTACACAAAAAATATTAAAAATAAAAAAATATGTATTTCTGCAAAAGGTTTGTACAGTTCATATGGTATTGATATTACCTTTTTATGTTGTGCCGGAATCGGTTGTACGAGGCGTACATGATTATGTTTCCAAAACAAATGGCAAGCGAAAAAAATACTTGAGTAACAGCTGCATACCATACCTATCAAAAGAACGGAAGTAATTAAAATTTTAATATGTAATACTTGTTAGTCTGAAGAGCATACCTTTGGGTCTAGAAGTTTATCCCACTGAGGTTTCAGAAAATACAAAACACCATTGAGAGCGCCTGGCAGTGTCAATGAACGTATGAGTAGGATAAACATAACCACATAGGGAAAAAGTGCAAGGACATATGATGCCTTGCCCGAGCTCTTAATGCCTTTAAGAAGTATGGAGACTATCACGAGCCAAGAAACAGCTAGTGTCAGGGCTAACGACCAACTTGGGTAACCTATTCCATCATGTATGGAGTCCTTTTCTCGCAAAATTACTTTTCTAAAGTTGGAGATTTTCAAAATAAAGCGGTTGTAAAATTCCTACTTGAATACATACGTGAAATAAAATTCCGCCGATGTGCTTTTCACTTTAGTTTCATTTGTGAAAACGTTTGTTTTATTGAGCTTCGAATCGATACAGGCGTCGCCCCACTCTTCGCGACAATAACTCCAGGGCAGCGTCGGATAACACGACTCTATCAAATAACGAAGAGTAAGAGCCATCAAAGTGGCATAGTACGTGGACACAATAGCCGTACCGAACACTTGTCCATATCCAACTCCTAAAATGTTGTAAGTAGATTGTTAAAGCAGTTGTTGGGTGGAATATTTCAAGGAAAAAGCAATTAAGTATTATTGCCCAAACTGACATGTTCATACATACATATTAGGGTGGTCCAAAATTACTCAGGGAAATCCACTTTTTGGAATTTCCCTGCTGCCACCTCCAGAAATATAGAAAATGGACAAAAAGGAAATCATATTTTTTCTTTTGGAATCGGTTAGAATTTAATGGTGGTGACACTGATATTGTGGCGTATTAATATTTTTTTTACCAGTGATTTTTTCCTCTGCTGTTTTTAGCCTAACATATCCATAATTTTATTGAGCTTGAGGCCGCTTTTTATGAAAAGTTATTGTGGAAATTTAACGATTGCACTATGGGAAATTTGAGCCTATTTTGTGGTAAAAAGTAAATTTCTTGACTTGCTTGAAATTAATTTTTTTCTGTCTTATCTTACAGAGAATACTTCAAAGTAAAACTCTGTTTTTCGATAAATTGACTAACCGTTGATTTGGTAACCCTCAAACAGATAGTTTCGAAATTTTTTGTAAACGAAAAGTGTGTAGCTTGATTTTGTGCCACTTTCTAATGCTTGTATCTCCTTATCTATTTGCTGCTTTTCAAAAGTGAAAAGTGGAAAGAAAGAGTGACGGTTAGCAGAATATTTACCAATTAAAACTTCTATTATAGTTACGGTGACCATATTTATGAGAGCCGAATACGGGACAAAAAATAATTTTTCAAATTTATTCCACAACAGCTTACAGATCTTAAAGCCTTCTTAAATAATCCTAGATGTATTAGCCCTGAAACTGTATCCTTATAGTAACATAACAAATTTGTGGGATTATTTTCTCGAGATTTTTACCCCGTAAGATTTGTTAAAAAGTTCGTTAAATTTTAGTATAATAAAGTGCAATTTTAAGTCGCTAAGGCTTACCACAAATTTTTAGCAATTTTTTTGTTGACGGTGTTACGCATTTTTTTCATACAAAGTAAGTATGTTCGACCATTTTTTTAAAAGAGAAGCAAATGAGCAGGACTTTCCACTCGCACTTTATAATACTCAATTTTAATGACTTACAAAACTGCAAACCAAATTTTTTTTCTAAAGATTCTAATTAAAATGATTGAAATTTTAGCGAAACATTGCAGAATTAATTTTTATAGTTTTTTGCACAAAGTTGGAAACTTGGTATTATATGGTTTTTATTAGGAAAGGAGCTTTACTTTAGCCAAATAGCCAAAACTTACTAAAATGTCGAGTCCTAATTTCTATTGTGGTCAATGTATGTATCGCAGGCATTCAGATTAGAAAATAACAACTGTTTATGGAGAAAATTACGTTATATACAAACATCACTTAAAACTCGTTCATAGGCATGCCATTTTAATGAGCTGTTAAGGCGGCGAAACACCGAAGCCGGGACAAATATAGGACATTAAGAGAAATACAGAACATACATAAAATAAATGAATTACCAGGACAATGGGCCAAAAAAGAGGACTGTCGCGTATAATACAAGACGGATGGTCACCGTAATTATAGTTTAAAGGTTGTTGACTTTAAAGTGAAATTGTACAATTAAAAAAAAAAAGAAGTTTATTTAGTGTTTTAAAAAAATTTTTAAAAACGTTTAAAAAAAACTCATCCTAAATCGGTAGAATAGTCCCTGATCTCTTATTTCCCCATAATCTTATACTGCAATTTTGTGCGATATTAAAGAAATTATAATTTTTCTTAGATAACTACTTGGTACAAAATCATGAGTTTTGTGAAATAATTCACGGTGCTATAATTTAAAAGTTGGAAAAAAACCTGTCAGATAACAAAGAGAAAGTTTTAAACTTAAGGTCAGTGGAGGATTCGAGTCGATATTTAAAATAGAACATACGAGGCATCTGTTTATGGGGTTCGGGTCCACTGGACCCCGTGTGACCATTACGCTATTTTTAGGAGGTGTCACCATTGCGGGTTAATTTTTGCGCGGCAAGGCCACTACTTCTAGTCCTACTACTGGGCCAAGTTTTAAACTGATATTTCAACTTTTAGAATTTTGGCCCCAAAATAGGGTCAAATTTCCCATAGTGGATTGGTAGAAGTTTTGCTACTGTTGTTTCCCACCATAAATTTTGATTAAAAACCGCCTCAAGTTCAATAAAATTGTTAAAAAATAAATATTTTTTTAAACGAACAAGAATATTTCCCTCCAGAAATCTGCAAAACATAAAATTATTATGCATATTTGAGACCATGAGAGCCTAACCCAATTTTTTGTTTTGTATGCTTCCCTACTTAAAATAGTCTCAAGTGGGATAAATTTTAAAATGGAAGTCGGTTCTTCTTTAATTTTAAGGTTCGAAGCCATGATTCAATAATACAAGGTTCGATAAACTGACAGTTGTCTCTCTCGCACCGCTCCCTTAGCAGCGGCACCGTGTTGCTTCTTTGCAAATTTACTTGGAAAAAATGTAGCTTTGGTGTGAAATAGAAGTATAAGCTTTTGCGCAATATGTTTATTTGTATATGCATATGAAGCACATTTAACTGATGAAAACATAAATTGTTTTTAAATTGAATGTTTACATAAATCTCATGGTAGTTTTATTTTAATTCTGAGTCCTTTTGCGGTTTTTATACAGCTAAAAACATAAATGACTTATATAAAGTGGACATATAAAATACATAGGCTTCAATAAATATTAATCAATCTCAAAACCACAAAAACACATGGGCTTCCCTATTTTCGATGTTCTACATTTCTGTGAGTGCCTGAAAAAATTGTTTTTGGACCGCCCTAATGTAAATTTATACAAACATAGATACATAGATATTTATACCTTTCATGAGCATGAAATGGTATTATAACTTTGGTCC
>NW_016171544.1:0-14290 GCF_001687245.7 Rhagoletis zephyria
CATGATAAGATTAGTAGCCTCATGGCTCTTTGGAATCTACCTTATGAGCTGTAGCGCCGGCATCTCCAGACGCGCCGGCCTCGCCGCCGCCGCCGATTCTTTTTGAAGTTGACCACGCCGCCGCCGCAAAGCCTTTCGGCGTAAACCTCTATATATGAAAATTAGTAAAAAATAAAACTGTTTCTGGCTACGGCAATGAAACCGTGCAATGTTTTAAAAAGTGTATATGTATGTATGTATGTTTTAAAAAGTGTATGCATACATATGTATGCACATATGTATGTATCTACCTCCTCGTGTTGTTCCTAAATATTTGCCTGCGCATTTTCTTTAAAGCCATTTTCGCTATTACACCGTTACGCAACATTTAAATAAGAAATGTGCGCGCTAAGCAATAAAATACGCTTCAACTTCGCCATTAACACTTTGGTGCACACCAACGTCACTTCCAGCAAGCCGAAAAAAAACTACAAGAAAATCAAAGAGAAAAGGCATCTTAAATAGTGGGGAAATACCCTCACAAAATTGGAAGTTTGGACATACAAACATAAATAGGTACATATGTATGTATGTATATGCATAAAAAAATACATATGTATGTACATATGTATGTATGTCCTTAATACGACTTTTGCACGAAAGCATAAAAATCCATCAAAAATAGTTACTCAATTCCGCTGCAAAATGTGTTTGCAGAAAATATTAATTTCGTTTCGTTGTTTTTGTTGCATTCGTTTTAATAATGCAACTAATTTCGAATTTTTTATGCAACTGCAAAACAATAACACATATGGGGCGATTCACATCATCCCATGTCTCAGACGCGCTAAGCGGTGCAAAACAAGCTACTTTTCGACTGGCTGGGAAGCAGACAGAAAATTGGAAAACTATGATTTCTATAGATTTTTGTGCCGGCTATCCGATCCGATGGGGCTATGCGTTTTCCGAAATTTTTCCATTTTCATGGTGAAAATTCTAAATGAAAATTCATTCGTAATTTTTCTCAATTATGGTGATTTTTTAATCTTGTTTTTAGTAATTTCAATCGAAATATCAGGTCTTTTAATATAGAAACTGCTAGCCGTGCGCATTACAATAATGTTGTAACTTTGGAACTAGTACTTCATCTCTAAATCTGAAGCTTTCGCTACTTCCCTAGATATTAGTCTACAATAGTGTTTTAAAACAAATAAAAAAATTCAAAGCTTTATTACACATTTTTTGCATTTGAAAAAAAAACCTCTCAATTTTCATATGCGCTATTTCGGAAGAAAAACCCTCTAATAATTGTACCATGGTGTGCATATTTGTAAACTACTGCCATATCATAACAGCGACGGTTAAGGGAATTTAAAAAAAAAATNATATGCGCTATTTCGGAAGAAAAACCCTCTAATAATTGTACCATGGTGTGTATATTTTTGTAAACTACTGCCATATCATAACAGCGACGGTTAAGGGAATTTAAAAAAAAAATTTACAGTCTCATGTTCCTTTCAAGCCCTATGTATATCGAGCCCTAGCCGCGCAAATAACGTAAGCGAATTTTTTTCCAAAACTTAATTTTGATGCATAAATACTCTTGGGCAAACTTTAATTTAAGGACCCTCGATTGTAGGGGTCAAATTGGTACCGTACCCACTAGCGTGGTCCAAAAAAATTTTTTTTTGGAAATTCACAATCGCTACCTAAAATTATTGTTATTTGTGATAAAAAAAAGAGGAACGTGTTTTTTTTTTTGAAAAAAAAAAAGTTTTCTTAGAGGTCGCGCTGGTCGGTTTTTTATAAAAACGCTGATGTTCTCAATTTTTTTATTTTCTTGACATGTTAAAATGCAGCTAAAAATTTGTTCTTTACATATAATTACTCTGGTATTACTGGGGAACATTCCCTTAATTATATACCTGTCTTGGGCAGTTACAATGGGCCTAGTGCCCGAAAATATGCTCTCGAAAAGAAACTAGTAAAATTAAAACGTTGATACTAAATGATTTACGCATTGTCATCGGTTGAAACTTGTTACTAGGGGGTTTCTGGGGTTGCTAATTAGGGATCTGAAGTCAGTTTTTCGAAATTGAAAATGGCGGATCCAAAATGGCGGTCCATTTTTTTTTTTAATGATTGGATTTGTTCGAAACCCGGCACTCGAGAGTTTTTGTGGTCGCCGATTACGAATCTAAAGTAAATTTTTTTTAATTCAAAATGGTGGATCCAATATGGCGATCAAATTAAAAAAAATTACGAAAATTAAAACGTTGATACTGAACGTTTTAAACATTGTCAAGGGTTAAAACACATTTCCAGTGGGTTTCTGGGGTTGCTGATTACGAATCTGATGTCAGATTTTCAAAATTCAAAATGGCGGTTAAGAGTTTAAAACAAATCCAATCAATTTTTTTTTTAAAGTTGGGCGCCATTTTGGATCCCCCAAACAAATATTCAAAAATCATGCCACGCTCAGAATCATATAACCCGTACTATGCAGAATTCTCCTTTCTGCGTTGCTGGAGAAGGAAAGCGGAACTTGTTTCTTGTTGACTTTTCTAATATAGATACATACATATTTATATAGTAGTTAGTGTTGTTTACTAAGCAAGTAAAAAACCTTGAATGCTAAATATCTCAAAAACTAGAAGGCCCCGCACCTAAAAGTGGGTATATTTGAAAATGGGAGGGCTCCGGCTTTCCAATGGTGCCACTTTTGCACAGTGCACCCTTGCTCTTGAATCATTTTCGCTTAAAAAAGTAAATTTGGAAACAAATCTTATGATGATTTCGTTTCTTCCAAAAAATGTTGCCCTTGCACGGTGCAAAATGTGTTTGATGCTACACTCAACCCTATAAAAAGGTATGTTTTTGCCTTCTTGTCCTTGTCTAGCTCATGAGCAAAGAAATTTTCGAATATATTTTATATGAGAAAAAATGAGTAATACAGTCAGAAAAAAAATATTAAAAATCAAAGCGTCTTCGTAGCAATTTAAAACTTAGGCTATCTGCACACCTGTCGTCCAATCATGGTTGCGTTATCGTCTCGCCCTGAAATTTTGAGCCGTCATATGCATTTCAATGGAGGTCTGCACACTTGTCGTTATCGGCAAATCATAGAAGATGCAGAAACGGATAAGTACGACACTGTCGTTTGCTAATCGTTATGCACGCCGTGTTTGTTTACACTTTACGGGAAAAATTTGTGAAAAAGTTAATATTTGCATGGAAATTACGTAAAAGTGAGTATTTCTTGCATAAAATCTGTGGAAATTATTCAAAACTGGATAATTGAAATAAAATTCAATAAATGTGAGAGTTTTAACTATCAAATATGACGAAATTGTAAAAAGGCTCTGCATGCGTGCACTAAACACATTTCAGGAAAAGAAAAAAAGAGAGATTAATAAATATATAAATATCAACCAAAAAACGGAAAATACCTTCTGTAAGGGAATTTTTAGACGTCAAATGAATTGAAATATCACGACCGAATATGCGAAATTGTAGTCGTCATATAATGGTTGCATCATGATTGTGACGATGAAGCAACTATGATTAGACGACCAATGTGCAGAAAGCCTTACACTTTATTGTACTAGAATTGAATGGGTTATTAAATTGCATACTCAAATTCAAAATAATCTAAATAAAAAGTTGAAAATTTATATGAAACTTTGCATATCTTTGATCATTTTTGCACAAAGTTTGAAATATGGATATGGCGTTTGTTATATAACGTTCAAAAAAGTTTTTATTTAGACTACGGACTCTATTTTTTTTTCTAAGGAATATTTTGGGATACAATTTTTATGAAAATTATTCATAAAGTATATGTATATTATTCATAAAACTTATGGATATCGTTCGTGAAGGTTAGTAATACATTTCATAGGGTTATAAATGCACTGTTCACAAAGCTTATGAACGTATTTCGAAAGTGTTTATAAAGTTCATGAATATTATTCACAAAGATTACGAATGTGTACATAATCTTTATGAATTTAGTTAATATTATTATATAATAATTAATATTATGAATGCATTCTCAACTTTTATGGTTTTTAGATTTCGGTTTGTGGATACGGTTTAAGAACATTGGTTAAATATAAGGCGTGTTTTATTTGACGAGAAAATTAAGCTACATAAGTCTTCCATACAAAATAAGCTAATAGCTTATATAGGCAGAGAATGTGCCTTTTTTGCCTTACAAGAGTGTGATGTTGTAAGGAACTATCAAAAAGGTGAAATTTTTTGGTAGAAACGAAAATACCATTAAATTCGGGCATGTGCTGCAAATCGTACGATTTCAAATCGATGCGATTTGCAAAATATTTTTTTATTATTAATGCAAGTAATAAATATTTCAAATAAAAACTGATAGAAGCTCCAAAAGGACGTCATATTATTCGATTTAGAAGCAAATTTTTTCCGTTTTCTTAAGAATTCTCCAAAATAAATTTTGGAAATCGCACCGATTTCAAATCATACGATTTGCAGCACATGCCCGATTATTTTCGCGGTTGCAGCTCCATATGTCGCCTTTCTCCGATGCTCTTCGTTCTGTGGAAATCTAAAAAATTGGAAAATAGGAGATGGTTTTCCTAGGCCGAATCAATCAATAAATCTTTCATCTTTGCTACTCGAATTTCCAAAGAAAAGTCTCATATGATGACCGTTCTTCCATGGCACCTGGATTCGATCCCTGGCCCAGGCAAGATCGAATTTAGAAAAAGGTTTTTCTAACAAATGACCACACTTCCATTTGCCGTTCGGGCAAGGATAATGTTCGGAGCCGGCGAAAAACTGTGGTCGCTCCATTTATGTAACAACATCACGACGCACACCACAATTGCCAAACACTTAGCAAAAGTGTAAAGGCCAAAATATTAATATTTTTACTAGTCTCATTAGGCTCTGGTAAAAGCGGTAAGGATAAGGAATATTTCACCGAAAAGTTTTTAACATTTCTAATAAAAGGGTAGCAGTAAAAAAATCCAGAAAAAAGCTACGAACCCAAAATTCCGAGGCTAAAGCAAAAATATGATTGCTAAATCTACATAACCTCCAAAAAGGCTCATCTGGTCACACTGGTTGCATTATAACTGCTTTCCTGCATGAACGAAAGACACAAGTTATTAGTTGTGTTTTTTTACAAATTATCCAGCAACTCTCCAGTAACTTTATTTCTAAGAATTCGCTCTCATATAAAAAATTTGCAAAAAAGTACACGAACGCTTTTCCAGTAATAATTTGCAAGTTTCATGAACAGCTGATAAATTGGTTGTTTATTCACAGCAAATTCCTAACAAAACAATATATTTTGTATTTAAATAGGTTTATTTTGTGAAATCCAACAATAAAAACCCACAAACAGTTTCCTTATTAGTTTAAATTTCATCCAGCAACATGCGATCAGCTGTTTTTCGTACTGGCAAATTCTTACAAGTAAAAATTTATCCAGTAAAATCCAGTAAAAACTTGCAACTTCAACTGTCATTTTTCGCTCTTTCAATTTCCCCTACTTTGCAAGTTTTTGCGTACGAAAACGCCAAAACATGAAAATTCGTAAAAACTTTTACTGGATTTTACTGGAAATGAGTAAACAAACGCAATTATTATCTAGCTGTTTAAATCCCGACGCCATCTTTGTTGTAAGAAGTAAACAACGAAGAGAATGCAGAAAACCGCAATATTTTTTTTTTTGACCACGTGAACCGATTTCGATATTGTTTTTGCATCGGAAAGGTAGTGTCTTCTCAGAGGTGGTCCCATACTAATCTGGTTTTATTTCCGATCATTGGGTCAATATATATACATATACATATGTATATAGATATATATGTATTTTATTTTTTATTAATAAGGCCATTCGAGTTTAATTTTATTAAAAACGTCAACAACAACTAACTGAAAGCAATGTAAAAAAAAAAACTTATAAAAAAAAATAATAAAAAAAATACATAAATGAAAAGGGTGAGCTTTAATAGTCAGCCGCACCTTGTGTTTTAAGAAAACCAGGTGGAATTAACAAATGAAACTTGGTCAGGATGTTAAGGGAGGTATCCTCTAAAACATGTATAACTAAAAAATATAAATAATATCATTGTTTATAAGTTATTTGTTGTTAAAATTTCTTAAGTCGTTCCACTTGGTTTCCTTAACAAAAAAGCATTTGTGCATACTTTTATATATAGCTACCTTAATATAGAAAGGCCCTATCTGACATCGTCGCTGATATACAAAAAGCCGTAACTAACTAAAAATCGAAAATTTACGTTTTAATTGATAATGATGCATTTGATCGCATTATGTGGCTCCAAATCGTTTTATGCAATAAAAGATTTTAGTTAGTTACGGCTTTGTGCATTTCAGCGACGATGTGAGATAGGGCCTTTCTATATTAAGGCAACGATATATAAATGCACATAACTCTGTACTTAATACTTTACACACTTTTCTTTTAGTTTATCTTGTATATAAATCACTTTAATTAAACTTTTATCGACTTGTAAATTACATTGAATTTCACGCATATTTACAATAGGTTTGTTCGTCGAAAATCCAGCAAGAATTATCCAACACTCAAAATATCAGAGAGTAAGAAAAAATTCTCTCAAATTCTCTCTCATGTTGAGAAACTTGCAAATTTCTGCACGAACGCAAATTTGCAGGAATTTGCAAGTTTCGCTGCCAGCTGGCGTCCACGGTTGCATTTCAAACATACAAATTTTTTATAGAATTTTTAAAATTCTTTCGGACGGCCAAAAACAGGATGTACATGTATATTTCTTGTTATTCTGACTTTCTTTAACATACATTTCAATTTCTTCATCGTACTAGCTGTCGGGTTTCTTAAATCGACTCTGGTTGCAATTGCATTCCGATTGCGAATACCATTTTTTTCAGCCGAATTAAGTTCAAATCATTGGAATTAACTAAATTAATTATATCAACAATTATTTACTTCCTTTTTTCATAAAAAAATCGCTCGTGTTTATAAATTTTTAAATTTAACGAACTAATTTATTCAAATTATTGTAGACAAAAATGCAACCATGCGCCACAACCACATGTTTTTCGTGTTTGCAAATTCTTCCTGGCAAAATTTTTTCCAGCAAGAATTTGCAACTTCTCTCCAAGAGAACTGTCACTTTGCTCTCACAATTTTTGAGTGTTGGATAATTTTTTGGTCTGCACGAACGCGATTTGGGCAAAAATCGTAATAATTCGTACAAATTCGTACAAATTTTTTGCTCGACGAACAAACCTAATAACACATGGTTGCAAACTGACACATAACAAGTGTTGCCATATTGTAAAAAACAATACATACAAAGAAGGCAATGATTAAAAAGGAATACAGGGGAAATCAATACAAAAGAAAATGTTCAGCTCCTTTTCTTCGCAAAACAGAAAGGAGAATTCTACTGCCTGAGGGTTATAATCCCTAAGTGCGGCCGAAGNGCCTACGCAGAAAGGTGTTCTCTGCAAAATTTGTTCAGCCCCCCCTTCTTCGGCAACACAGAAATAATAATTCTACTAAGTAAAAATTCCGAATTAAAAATCCGCTTTTGTTATTCAAAATTCCAGTCTGGTGGCACTAAGTTGTATGTTATTTTGCTATCTTATTCATCGTTTATATGAAAACTTTAACAATAAATTATATAAGAACTATAGGGTTGCTAGAAAAAAGGGGGGTAGTTTTGAAATCAGGGGGTCCTATTCTACCCCCCCTCATCCCCTCTTTTTCTAGAATTTGCCGTCCGTCTACTAAAATTTTCCCAATGAAAATTCTACTGGCCGTGGGACTCGAACCCACGTCCTTGCGGTTCGTTAATCCGCATTACTGCCGTTTGTCAGGGCAAAATTATTATGTGGCGAAACGAACGAACTCCAAGAGGCACAACCAAGCGTGCTATCATCTATACTGCTGGCTAACTTTAGCCGTCATCAGCCGTCATCAGCCGCCATCGATTCGCCAACAGTTAGCGAGTGGCGAAACGAACGAACTCAATGAGGTACACCCAAACTCGCTATTGTCCATCTTTGCTAGCTAACTTTGTTGTTGCTTTCACATACAACCGGAACTCAAACATAGCAAGCAACGAAGTGGCGAATCGATGACGACTAGTAAGCATTTCTTTCATTTCCTGGATGTGATACATTCTTTCTGTTTCCGTTTCGCACAAACCCATGTTCCACGTCCTTTTTCCTGTTAAAAAAAAATTGCTTAAGAGCGGCAACACTATGCGTGCTGGTAAACAGCTGTTCCAAAATAGCTACAACACCCATCGTCGGCGACGTGGAAGAGACGAAAACTAAAATTAGAACAATNAGCGGCAACACTATGCGTGCTGGTAAACAGCTGTTCCAAAATAGCTACAATACCCATCGTCGGCGACGTGGAAGAGACGAAAACTAAAATTAGAACAATAAAGTGTCAAATATTGGAAAAATGGCAATAAACACCATATTAAGCAGATGGCGATTAAAAAAGTATTAGTGTAAATGTCCAGGAAATAATAGATTAGCAACAAGCTAAGAAAACAAAATATAAAAAAATTACTTGTGCTGAAGTTCTGCAGGTGCCGCTTGATACCACAAAGTGTTTTGCCAATGAAAAGTTGGTGGTGATAAGATTTCAAACAAAACCAGGACAGAGAAAAATAGGGACGACGCCGTGGATAAATTGCAATTATGTAATTCGGTTGAGGCGATGGACACCTAAATTTTTACCTCTCGGTGGTTATAACTTAAGCGTTTTTTATACATTTTTCAAGGCATACATACATACATATGGATATATCTATTTTAATTGTACCAAAGCATTAGCAGACATGGATTCTTTATTATTTTTAACGGCTGCGGCGCACCTCTTCTACGCGCCATTCACCAAAGTAGAGGAGAGCTTTAATTTACAAGCAATGCATGACATACTCTATTTACGGCAAAATTTTTCCCAGGTTTGTTGTATATTATTAACTGCATTATACAGGTTTTTTTGGTTGACTATTTATTTTGCATTTCTATAGTACGACCATAACGACTTCCCCGGCGTGGTGCCACGCACTTTCCTCGGCCCACTTGTTATAGCGATATTGTCCTCACCTTTTATTATACTTTTTGAAGCACTGCAAGTGAATAAGTTCTGGGCGCAATATGTAGGTAAAGAGAACATGTCCTGGCATACATTGGGATGCATAAATTACGTTTACACCTGAGTAATTTTATTAAAATTTTTTTATTTTTCATTTCATAATTTTAGTGCGTTTAGTTTTAGCCGCTGTAGTAACAGCATCCTGGCACAACTTTCGCCGTGTGATAACCAAGCAGCTAGGTACTGAAGTGCGGCTATGGTTTACTATAATAACATTGACGCAATTTCATTTCATATTTTACATGAGTCGTCCATTGCCGAATATCTTGGCTTTGCCTGTTGGTAAGTTGATTGAGATAATGTAAAATATTTATAGGGAATAAGCGTGCTGTTAATTTTAATTATTTCTTTTGCAGTGCTCTATGCTTTGGCATATTGGTTACAAGGTCAAACGAAACAGTTCATTATTAGTTCTGGTATTGCAATACTAGTATTTCGTTCAGAACTGTTACTATTCTTGGGGCTTCTGCTGGCGTATGACGTATTGTTCCGCAAGGTTTCAGTTCAGTGGTAAGACCAACCAACCTGCTCCGATTCGCTTGCTAAGATTTGATTTTATTTTTTAATACAATATTAATACAATTGCAGCGTATAAAAATAGCATTACCCGCAGGTTTAGCTATTTTGGCCGTCACAATCACTTTGGATTCATTTTTCTGGCGTCGCCTCTTATGGCCCGAAGGAGAAGTACTTTGGTACAACACAATACTTAACAAAAGCTCCAATTGGGGTGTATCCTTTCCAAAAGCTTAAAACAAAATTTTTATTATTTTTTCTCTCGATATTGGGCCGTATGAGTGAAAACAAAGCAATTGATTTTTCCTTCAATTTCAGAACATGGTGCAATAATTCCACCATTCTCAGATCTTTTTCTCGATTAATGCCCGGTTGAACCAATAAATTTTAAATTTCTCATATGATAAAATTTAAAATTACACAATTTTGTTCGGATTATTCGAGAGAATTACCATGATTATATCATAATAATAATGTGTATAATTCCACCACCAGTTTGGTGAAACCGAGCATTATTCGGAAATTTTAAGAAAAAGCAATTCTTGATTATATTCATACGGCCCATTGTTATGTAAAATCTTTTACCGTAAGACATTTTTCATAAATTTCGGTTACCTTAGCTTCGCAATTCGCAGACATCTCCCTTTTTATGGTATTTCTATTCAGCCCTGCCGCGAGCGTTGGGTGCCTCAATTGTTCTAGTTCCCTTTGGAGTTTATTTGGAACCACGCACACGCCCATTGGTGATTGCGGCTTGGCGTTTGTCCTTATTTATTCATTGTTGCCACATAAAGAGTTGCGTTTTATTGTTTACGTATTTCCAGTGCTCAATTTGGCCGCCGCATGCGCGTGTAGTCGATTGTAAGTCAGTTAATATCCTTATAGCAATTAAAAAAAAAAGGTTTAATTCAACTTTTTAGCTGGCTCAATAGCGGAAAATCAGTTTGGCATCAATTTCTTGCATTTAGTGCTGGTGCACATTTATTAATCAATATTCTTATTACTGTGTTACTCTTGGTTGTATCAAGTACCAATATCCAGGGGGCGTAGCAATGACACGTCTACATCGCTTGGAGGCCGAAACACCCAATGTGTTTGTGCATATAGCAAATTTAGCTGCTCAAAGTGGGGTTTCGCGTTTCCTGCAAATTCGAGACGATTGGCAGTAAGTTACCCAAACGTTTTTTGAGTATTTAATTAGCTTTGTCTGTTTAAATATTTAACGAATTCATTTCAATTACAGCTATTGCAAAAACGAATCGTAAATTATGGCCCCGGGCAAACGCAACGTTATACGCATCTCATGGTGGAAGCAAAAAACAAAAATAATATACAACTATGGTCTGATCTGCAGGAAGAGTTTGAAATTCTGGAGTTTGTCGATTGTTTCAATAACATTGGCATTCAATACAGCTCATTTGTGCCAATTCGCATCAAGACAAAGCCATGTATTGCCATTTTAAAGAGACGAAAACTTCCGGCAAATGCTATCAGCAGCAAACAGAAGGCAAAAGACGAAATAAATTGAAGAGAAAAAGTAAGAAGTCAGTAGGTATTCCAACGGCGGATGCACCTCTGGGTGGTGAACATATTTCAAAATTAATTGAGCTTGAAATACCAGATGACATGTATAACTTAGAAAAAACACTGAATAAACCTCTAGAAGATCACAAGAATTAGCAGATGATGCCGAAGCAAGAAGTCAATTGAGGATGGTTACGTAGAAGACTGGACATTAGAAGTACTGGATGAAGAGGAGCTTGAAAAGCCGTTTGAAAGTCAACAACCTCAAAAGCAACAAACTTCTGTTGGTGGATCCCACCGAAGCCACGAATCTTCAGAAACGTTAAACCAGAGCAGGAACTGACGACGAAACAGTCGACATGTCCGATCAGCTGACGAAAGAAATAAATTTTCAAGAACTTCGCAATCTTGCACTGGGTAAAGTGAATCGAAAAACTAAGGCAACGAAACTGAAAATTCGACAGCTAATCGAACAGCATTACCGCTCAAAGGGGCGTCAAATTGAAAATTCTGCAGAAAAAGTGGAGAAACGACCCAACATTGGTGTCGCGCCTAGAACGCGCCAATCGGTTAAAGCCATTATAAAACAAGAACGAATTAAGGAAATGATTGAACAAATCTCTACAATGGACTTGACACGTATTTGCGACCTAGAGCGAGTATCAACCAAAGACTGTCTAAAACAGGTCATCGATAAACTGGATGTTGATGATAAGACGAAAAGCATATCGTGAAAATATATAATATGAAAACTAAATTATATTATTTAATATCAACATGTAAATGTTCGCTTTTATTTTTTGTTCATTACAATTAAGCAAACATTTATTAAAAAAAATGCCGATTTCAGTAAATGATATACATTGCAAAAAAATGGATTTGCAGTAGTAGTCCGAGCAAAGCCAAACCCCATGTTGCACGATACAGCATCAAATCTCTGCTGCCACCCTTGAGATGTATCGGTTTGCCGTCATTTTTTTGAAAATGCATTTGCAGTTGTTTAATTTTCTCAAAGCCAGGATTAGGTTTCTTCGAGGGACCTGCACTTGGGCCGCAAGAAACCGATTTTTTACCACCTTTTTCAGCACCTCCGACTGCACCCGCGCTAAATCGTCTAGTCACCGCTAATAAGCAGCGACTACTCCCTCGGATCAACGTCGGCTGCAATAATAAACGTGCATCCATATAAATATACATTTTTTAATTTCAAATACATAAGTATATTAGTCATATTCCTGCTTACACGAAACAATGCGAGCATCCTTTGATAAAGAAACAGTTCACGAAGAGCAAACAAACAATAATGAATATTTCAGTTTTGGCACTGATCTCGTAGGTAAAAAAACATGATTCAATAATGAATAATAATAATAATAATTTAATCATGGGTAAAAAATACCAAGCCGCTAGGTTAACATAAAGGTTGATTTGTCATGAATATACAGCACAAAAAATGTATAGTAATGTAGGAATAGAATGTGGCCTTTATGCGAATACACTACCAATTGCACCATTCGCTTTCGTACTGAAGTCCATCCCTCTAGCTAGTCCATTTTAAATGATTAAAGCTGTGGCCATAAGCAATTACCACCAAAGTCGGCTTAAGAAAGAATTGAGTTTTATATGCTATGGTATCCGGAAACTACTGGCATTAAGAGTATTCGCGATGCAAAGAACTTGCACAAGCTGGTACAAGAGAACACTTTTAATGCATATTTAAGTTGCGTTCGCCAATCCATTCGCTTCGCAACGGATAATACCGCCCTTAATATACAACATTTAAGTTGCGTTCGGAGTCGTTATTGCAGAGGATCCTCGATATGTATACTACATAGCATGTTCAAATATCTCAAAAATCTAAATAAAACACTAGTTTTTACCTTTTCCTTCAATTTTAATGAGGTTTAAAGGCCGATGTTTTTATATAAAGTATATTTCCAAGTTTTAAATGCATTTGTGTGAATGCTCAGCTGCTTAACATTTTAAATGGTAATGACAAACAAGAGGATATATTCGCCACTTCAGCATTCAACATCATATGGACAACTGGAACAAATAAAACATGTAGCACATTAATTTTTTAGTACATACGTTATTGTTAATAGCGCTTACCACACAAAACAAGGAAACATACAATTACATCAAGATTAGTCGTATATTTTTCTACTTTAGGAGCTTAATTTAAAACATTAATTACAAGAGTTTTGCTACGTAGCTCTTGTCATGCATTTAATCTTGGCTTTTTGGGACGCTCAAGTCGTAGAACAATTTAACCATACCACCAATACCGGCCAAACTTAAAGCGACGGTAAGACGATACAGAAGTTGATCAGCAAAAGATCCCTTGAGGAACACTGGCTTGCCATCATGCTTTTGGAAGTGCTCTTGCACCTTCTTCAGTTCGAAGTAGCCTTTATCAATCTCGTTTTTGGCTGCAGTACGACGTGCAGAGGTTGTGGTAAGATTGCGAACAACGACCTAAAATTTGAATAAATCAATTAAACATTTTTTGTTAAAAATTAAGTTTCGATAAGACCCATATCTCCCGTTATTAGGAATCGGATCTTACGTAACATTAACCAATCGTACATATAAAAGGTGTATTTCGACAAAGTCTTTAGTTTTTAAACAAAAAAAAAGCTCTGTACTTACTCTCGACAAGTTAAGCATTTTGGCAGAGCTCATATTTTGTAAAAATTATATTGTACTTTGCAAAATGTGTAAATTTATTACAATTGGCGGAGGCTTACGATGTGCACAATAGAATCTTCATAAAAATTGACAGATTTTTGACGTGACCCACTGGAAACTGGAGTTTTCTTGGGCCTGGAAGAATGTAGACACAGGGTGAACCGGTGAATAATAAGAATAAATTAAAATTTAACATGAGTTAGGCTGGAGGTACACTTAGAAACTAGAAGCAACTAGT
The DNA here is from genome assembly GCF_001687245.7 of Rhagoletis zephyria. Classification (NCBI taxonomy): domain Eukaryota; kingdom Metazoa; phylum Arthropoda; class Insecta; order Diptera; family Tephritidae; genus Rhagoletis; species Rhagoletis zephyria. The sequence goes on from NW_016171544.1 coordinate 14,115, forward strand.
TTGTGCAGCTCTGTTATTCATATCAATTTTTTAGGCGTTATGGGCCTGTTCGAGGCACGTAATCAAAGCGGCAATACTGCAGCGCTGATGAAAATTTGCAATACTGTTTTTGCATGTGTTTTTTTTATGTGTATTATGCTCTGTCTGATTTGTCCAGTAGGACGTTGCTCAAACTG
>NW_016171545.1:0-14286 GCF_001687245.7 Rhagoletis zephyria
GATGGGCCTAGGACAATTGCAAGGCAACTTGGAACAGTTGCAAACAGTGTTGCAGCAACGGGACGACGAGTTGGAGCAGTTGCGGCGCGCACTGGTTGACGAAAAGACGCTGAAGGAGCGCACCTCAGCGCTAGAGAGTCAAATTATACCAGACTCATTAGCGAACTTACAGTTGGATGGCGTGCCGAATCCAGTGCCCACACTGGATATGTTCTTCGGTGGTGTTGGCGGCGCTGGAACTGATTTCGAGACTCTAATCATACCACCCGTATCTAACGAGCCTGTAGTAGAAGCGCCAATTATGCCCGAAAAAGCGTATATTTGTCAACCACAAGGCGAGCAGACTGTACACCGGGAAGCAAAAACGCCTGCATTTGATCTGGATGCCGATTGGGGTGACGCGTGGGGTGCGCAAGAAGCTGCTGCTGAAGCGGAACACTTCTCCAAGACAACGGCTGCCAGTTTAGGCGCAGCTGTGTCTTTAGTGCCGCGCGAACAACAACTGGAACTACAATTGGCCGAGCAGGCGGAGCGCATTGCTGAACTGCAGTTATCGGTCGAGCGTTGCGAGCAACAAAAGCAAGAGTTACAGGTGAAATCCGGCAAGCTAATGAAGAAACTCAAGGAGTATAAGACAAAGATCGATGAGTTGCAGAGCAGCGCGACAAATGCGTCAGCTTCATTCTTCGACTTGGACGCTGCCATACAGGATGAACTCAAGGCGCAAATTAAGCAATTAGAGGAGCGCTTGGAGGAAGAGCGCAAACAGCATGAATTGCATGGGGTTGAGAAAGAGAAATTGCTAAAGCGCATCGATGTACTGACGGCTGGCAGCGAACGCATGGCCGAAATGAAGGAGCGCCAAGATATGGAAGTGCAAATGTATCAGGCGAGAATACAGGAACTGCAGGCGAAGGTGAATAGGTTGGAAGATTGGGGACCAGATGCGGAGCCAAGTGCAGGAGCAGCAGAAGAAGCAACGTCGCAGCAACAGGCAGAAGCACTGTCGACTGCAAGTGTTGGTGAGTCATTTAAAACAGAATTTGTATCTTATATTTTGCTAAATATTTTTTCCAATCAAATAGCCAACAACATTCAGGTCCAGCTCTCGGCGCTTCCACCCAGCTGGGAAACAGAGAGGCAACAGCTCAACCAAACTATCGCTGAACTTACTGCAGAAATACAAGACATCAATGTGGACCGTCAAGAACTGCAAGCGCTACTGGAAGATGAAAAAGCGAATGCACTGCGCGCAGAGGCAGCTAAGAAGGTACTACAGCAGCAGCTATCCGCTCGCGATAGCGAATCAGTGGCAAATGCAAGCGCAGAGAAGACGAAATACAACGACCTTAAGGCGGAGCATCAGCAGTTGCAAGAAAAGTATAACACTTTGCATGCAGCCTACGAAGAGCAAACTGGGGAGTTGAATCGCTTGAAGGTGCGCGAAGAGCAACTCAGTGCTGCCTTACAGGAGGCAGAGCGCAACTTGGCATTGAGCCAAGCGTCGAGTGCACGAGAGGAACAACTGAAAGCAGAGCTGTCTAAGACCGAAAGCAATTTATCACAGGCAAATGCTGCGCTGACACGGCTTGAAGCCGATCTCGATGCAGTTCAGACGCAGCTGCTGGAATTACAAACGAGAAACGCCGAGCTATTGCAAGCAAACGAAGAGCTGCAAAATGCTAACGCAGCGACGGCTGTCACAGTAAATGCAGAACTCCTCAGCAATGAGAATGCTCAACTGCATGCACAAAACGAAGCCTTAGAGCAGCGCGTTAAACAGCTCGAGGAAGTTGCTGCGCACCAAGCGTTGAACTCAGCCCCAACAACTAGCTTCAACACAGCGCCAGCCAGCAGCGTCAACGTTGATGAACTCAATGCGCAATTACAAGAGAAGGAATCCGAAATAATGCATTTAAAGCAGCGCATTGAAGACTTGATGCGCGAAGACCAAACCGAGAAGCTTGTGCTGGAGATATTAACAAAGAACCAGGAGATACACATGCTGAAGATGCAAGTGAAAAATCTGGAGGATGACAAGCAAGAGCTGGCGCACAACCTCTCCGTGCAGATTACAAGCGAGATGCAAGCTGGCAAAGGTGACGTCGATAGCGAGAATACGAAGTTGCGCGAGCAAATACAGCAACTGGAACTGCAGCTGGTAGCACTGCAGAGCGAAAAGCGCGACATGGAGGAGGAACTAAAGGTGCTGAACAACCACGTGCTGAGCAGTCTAGAGAACGAGGACAAGCTTAAAGCGGCGGCATTGCAACTGGATACGCAAAACATTGAAATTGCCGAACTGCGACGCACAATCGAAGCACTCAGGGCTAACGGCAGCCCTCCGGTGGCTGAAGATGGCACACAGCCAGTGGACTACGCCGCTTTGAATGCCCAGTGGGAGGCGATTGTCGACCAGAAATGTGGTGAAATCGCTAAGATGTGGCGTGATCATTTAGAGCAACGCGAGGCCGAATTCAAATTGGCCGAGTCGCGCTTGCGCGAGGAGTTGGCCGCCCAGCGTCAAGCGCAGTCGCACGACCAAGGTACGCAACATGTCGTTTCCGCTGAAACTACGGCCACATCAACCCCCGGCTCGGTATCAACGACGCAGTCGGGCACCTCGTCGGGCGCCGCCTCCAAGGATGGTACACCATTGCGTCACCGCATCATCAACGAGGAGCACGAAGCCGATGCTGATGCCATCATTGAGAAGATGCAAGCGGCGCTGGAAAGCCAGGAAATGGAGATTGTCACTCTGAAGGAACAGTTGGCAATACGCTCAGCAGAATATGCGCGCTTGGCGGCGCAATACGATCCATTCAAATTACAGAACACTTCGTCCCACAGCGGCATTAGCGGTGGCGCAACAGGTGAGCAGCGCAGAGGCGCGGCGGTAAGTGGTAATGATGCCTCGCTCGTGCCGAAATCGGAACTAGATTTCGCGTTATATATGCTGCATCAACGCGACATGCGTTGCGAGGAAATGACGTTGGAATTGGTATCGTTGCTGGAGGAGCGCGACACCTTGCAGCTGAAACTGTCGAATACGCTGCGGCAGGTGGAAGCCCACAAAACGGCTACAAATTACGTAGAACGTAAGTTACACAAATGTTGGGCGCCGTCATGTCGATATCTAATAATCTTATTAAATTTAACAGCTTCTAATACGTCAACAGACAGCGCTGCGCTTGCGTCACCAACGACGGCGCCTGCCAGCCAGACGCAGCGTACAGTGGTTAGCCCAACTGCTGCTGGTTGTGACTCAGCCGATGAATTGAGCCAAAAGTAAGCGGATTATCATAAGGCGCTATGAGCTAGCTAACTTAAATAATAATTAATTCTAACATTATTATCTCATTTAGATTGTCTCAGCTGCAAACTGTCAATCATTCCAAGGACAAGGTGATTAAAGAGGAACGCGATCAACGCATACGACAAATGGAAAAGATACAACAGGATGTGGCCAAAATGCCGCCTGCTGCTGTCTCTGAATTAGTTGGCACGGACGCAGGTAGTTGAAATTCAATTTTAATCACATTTGTTATTAATTTTTATTTTCTATTTATTTTTATTTTTCAGCTCAAACTGGCCAATCACCATCATCTGTGCTACTAAACTGGCTGTGGGGCAATAAGCCAGATGCTGGCAATTCAGCGCCACATTAAAGCAATAAATCTACAACAACAATATCGACAATATACGAACCTAAGCGAACCAACACTGCTATGAATTCGTTTTATTCATTTTAAGCTGATTTGGTTCAAAATGTCAATGCGATATTCAGGTGTCTACCCTTATGCACCTATACACATACGTACATATGTGCATCAATATTTATGTACCCCCAATATTTTTGCAACAACAATGATGAATTGAAATTTAATTAATGTACCTTACTTTGTTCTAAATACTAAAAATTTATTTACCAAACTGTTATAAGCGATTGTAAATAACACAGATAAACAGATGTAATGCAGTTCTCGTTTTTTAATTTTTTTTATGTATGTATGTATGTATGCAATTGCTTAATTCGAAAAACGAGTATCTATACGAAACATTCATTCTTTAGCCTAAAACTTATGCGTATGTAGTAGTAAAGACAAAGAAATTTATGCTGTATTTAGAAAGTTATTGGAACTATATTGAATGATCATGAAGAAATATACAGAAATTGTTAGTAACTACTTGCTTTTGTTTATTCAAGTGTCTCGTTTTTATTGACTAAATAGTGGCCTGAAACATTAAGGCGGTGCTAATGTTTAAATTGTTTCTTATTAGCTGAAGCTAATTTTGAATTTATTGAACGTGATGGTTGTTCTTCTGGGTACACAGTCAAGACTCATTTCACGACATGTAACAGTCCGACTATCCGGAAACCGGAGGGTGTGAAATGTTCCTGCACTCTGGGCAATGTGAGCAACCCATGCGCGATATGCGTTAACCCAACCCATGGGCGGGTATTTAGTCCAACCTCGAACAGGAATCTATTTCTGCTGCGTTTGGCAGAAGACGGACGGAAAATCTTACGAAAGAAAATTACGCGATACGTCAGTCGTATAAGCTGAATGGGATAAAGAGTGCATTAACGTACGTCATAATCCGAAAAATGTGTTAATCAGCCTCATTGCGTAAGTCGTAAATTAGGCTGAATTGTACGACTCGACAACATTAGCATTGTCTACTGTCGTGCTGAAATAAGTAAACGACGAAAATTGTCGAAAACTATGCAGTGCTGCCAAGTTCTTCCGTTTTAATACACTAGTCGAGTGGAAATTTTAGGCAATGACGCTAAATTTTCGATACGATTCGACTCTCGAAAAACGACTTGCATTCGGCACGACTCTCGCAATGAGGCTGAATGTTACGGGACGAGTAATACGATATCGGATATGACGATTCGAGCACTACTCAGGCACATAGAGAGTGGACCACAAATTGTTTAGCTCCCTACATGACACCACCACCTCCACATGCCCACTCAAGCCAGCTAACACAACTTTCCCTCTGTTCCAACCCCGTCTGAACAGGACGTTTCCTGAGCTTGCCGTTAGCTGAGCTTGGCGACACTGATTGATGGACAAATCCACCTAGGCGGGAGGAAGCGTCCCATTTTACATATAAATTCAACTATTCGTTGTCCTCGAATAAAAAAAGGCACACATCACCGCAGCATGTGCAGCGTGCGACGTCTCCTACAGCGGCCATAAAACTGTGCAAAACTTGTGGTGTTAGATGTGGTTGTGCGGGGAGTCAGACATCTTGTCTCCGAGTTGACTTCATCATGGAACGAATTGTCACAATTCGTGTCAAAAATAAGTTCAGCAACATCAGCCTCATGTGAGCGCACGCCCCGAAGGAGGAAAAGGACCTTACAACTAAAGAGCGTTTCAATGAGTGCCTAGAAGAAGCGAACGTATGATATCCCCACCAGGATGTTAAAATTGTGCTTGGCTACTTTAACGCAACGGTGGGCAAAGAAGGCATAATTGGTCGCACTGTCGGAAACTACAGCCTACATGACAATACCTCAACTTCGACGCGGCACGAAAAATGATAGCTGGAAGTACATATCGGACACCAGCTTCATAGTAACCACAGAAGCGGTCTTGAAACTATTTCACTGCTGCTTTATTTTCTCCAAAAAATTTTGACCCACATTCCTGTTAGCCAACATAACAACGCTTCTTCACTCGGCCAAGGCAGCTTTACAATAATCAGGCTCTTGGATACGACGGCGTACCGGCTGAGCTGTTCAGATTCGGCTTTGAAGAGCTGAAAGAGTGCATGTACGAGCTGTTAAGCTCAAGTTGCCCAACAATTCGAATATTTTCGTTAATATACAAGAAGGGAGATCCTACAGTTTTCGACAATTACCGCAAAATAAGCCTCCTTAACAGTGCGTATAAGATCCTATCGAGGAGCTGTGTGAAAGACTGAATCGCTTTATGGACAAACAGACTTGACAAATTCACCAGGTACCAATGGTTGGACCAGGAAAGCATGGGCGGGCACGAGCGCAAGACCAGGAGCAGAAGAGGGGCTATCTGCACTCCGAATGAACCACTGATGTAACTTCGCAAAGGAGGGAGGCAATCTGCGAAGTTTTCTAGTCTCGGACCAAACCAACAAACAGTTGTAGCGCAAAACATGCAGAGGAAGAAGAATATGTATCCAGGTTATGTCGAAGATTTATTTGACTTTGGACAACACCTAGAGCGAATTGAAAATGAAATGGTGAGCGGAGAGTGAGGGCGAGACAACAGACGAAGTTTTGTTGAACCTAGTCCAAACCGAATAAAAGCTATGGAGTCAAAAAACATTTGCGCATTCATAGGGTTTTACCCAAAACCCCTTCATATTTTCCAAGCCAGATTTTTTGTCTTGTAAAACATATCGACGGCTGAGTGGAAGATCAACCTATCTCGGCAGCAGGTTCGAAAACGACCTACTTATCTGAAAAAAATTTTTAAGAACGCTATTTAAAAATTTTATTGAAAAATGCTCTATCACAAATGAAAATATGTTGAGATAGGGCGTTTTGAAACCGAGTTCTTAGATAGGGCGTTTTTGATAAGTTTTCTGAGATAGGGAGTTTTCGAACTGGTTGCCGAGATAGGTCGAACTTCTACTCAGGCGTCGATATACAATGCAATTTCGGTTTAATTAAAATTTAGGCTAATATAATCTTCATAGGAATTATTTTTAAAATTGTGACTGGTACTGGGGTAAGAAGTAACAGTTTCCAAAGGCAAAAATTACAGTATTTTTCAACAGATTAATGAAATGATTACTACTCGAGTAGGGATAATTAAGACAATTTAAAATTTGTGGACTTTTCCTCTTTTACATGGAATGTGGACCTCTAAGATTTTTCCCGGTTCTGGTAAAAATACGCATTTAACCTCCTACCGTAAGAATAAAATTTAAATAACAAATTATTTGATACTGACTGAAACTTTGAACTAATGTAAAAAGTCCTGACTAGCGGTTAAAAACTCAAAAGCTCTGGAAAAGCTTCTTTTTTTTTGCGTGTGGCGAAACAACTAATTTTGTTGCAGTGTAACGATGTAATATAAACATTCGGACTCATTTTAGAGTCAGAAAAGTCTCAGAATTCTGAGTTGTAACTCTCATTATGAGCTCAAAAAAGAGTCAGAAAATAATATATTTTCCTTTTTAGAAGGGCAACCAAATATGGTTCCAAGTTAGGAGTCATATAAGAGTCTGAAATATGACGATTTGTGAGTATTAAAAAAATAGGTTATTTATAATTCTATATTCTTTATAATGATTATTAAAAACTTTTACCTCTACGTGAACTTCGTTACTTTTGTTCTACTCAGAATTTATGACACCAAAAGAGCCCGAAATGAGTCAGTCTGGTTGACTGGTGTCAGAATCATATTTGTGACGAAACAAAGACTAATTTTGACTCTTAAATTCTGAGCACTCAGAGAATTATTTAAAGGGAGGTTAAGTGATTTATTTATTTATTTATAATAAAGCTTAAGTGATACCGGCATTCCCAGTATCGAAATCCAACGCAGAATCACGGTTGCCAACAAGGCTCTTGGAGTTTTCGAGAGAAAGATTCTGCGAAATATTTACGGACCTTTACGCATTGGTGATGGCGAATATCGCCGACGATTTAACGATGAGCTGTATGAGCTTTACAACAACATGGACATAATGCAGCGAATCGAAACAGAGGTTCCGCTGGTTTTGCCATGTCGTTCGCGAATGGACACCGACGCTCTAGCTCAGAAAGTATTCAACTCGGAACCCGCTGGTGGTAGCAGAGGAAGGTGAAGGCCCCCACTGGGATGGAAATACCAAATGGAGAAGGGCTTGGTTTCACTTGGCATTTCCATTTGGTGTTAGTGGCCGCAGACGAAAAGCGAATGGCGCACAGTGTTTCGCCTCCATACAGTGAATTGGCAAAATTAGGGGAGCTATTGTAGAAAAATGAAATTTGGTGTGCTGGTTGAGAATATGAAAATTAAGAAAAAATCTACGTTTTGGCAAAATCGGTGCAAGGACATGACTATCTCCCATACATCCTTAATTTTTAAAGTTCAATTTTAGCAATAATTATTAACAAAATATAGCGAAAATTGGTAGCTGTCTGTGAAATTATGTTTTTAAGCTCTGTGGAAAATTTCGTTTTGTCCGGTGCAAGGCTGTTGTCATGTCCCAAATATCATTTCTCTCAAAAACTAGATATTAGCTACATTTGTGATCAGAATGTCTTAAAAACTAATAATAATTTGTAAATTTAAACTTTTTATTTTATTTATAGAATTTTAGTTATTGAAAAAAAATTGCAGAATTTAATATTTTCTTTAAAAGGTCATACATAAAAATTTTTCGAAATTTGCTCAATATATAAGAGATCAAATGTAATCTATAATATTGTCTTTTAAAATGTATGTATGTATATCTCAATTTCTTCAAATTCATATTTTTTTTGTAGACCTAAGTGATGATAGTTCCGGATCCGACATTAATAACAAATGAGCCATTAAATCTCTCGTCCGTTTTCTTGTATGGGAAAATGGCATATTTCTTATATTTTTATGACTGCCTTCTAAGGCTTCTTCGGACAAACACAATAGAATAAAATAATAATCAATTATAAAATTTCTTAAAATGTTTTTTTTTTTTAATTTCTTATAACCTATTGGCAAGTTTAAGTGGTCCACAACATCACACCCAAGGAACTACTAAAACCTTATGAACCGTACTTGGCATGGAAGACAGCCATATTGTATTAAATATAAGTTTCTAGTAATATTTGACTGCTCCCTCAACGTTCTAGCATCAACCGGGATTCCGCAGTATAAATCTCTTAATATTATGTCAAAATTATCAATAAGATCAATCCCCGTAATTTCGATTTGATTTTTTTTTGTTTTGTGACACGAGATTTTTATATATTAGTTAATATTTTTTGTCTTTGTGAAATTAAAAAAAAAAATTGATGTTTTAAAAAATACGAAATTTCGAAATTTCCGACAGAAAATTTTAAATTTATTCTGCTACCAATAGTTACGTTTGTTATTTATTTGTCGCTATTTAATAGAAATTATACACTACATCTAAACTAGGTTTATTTTTTATAGCATTAAAAAATTAATAAATTTTTTGCAATTTTAACAATACCATAAATTTAGGCACTTTGTAACTTTTTCTTTTAATTTTTACAATTCCGGCAAAAAATCTGAAACTTATTCACAGATTCTATTAAAGCACTTCAAAACGTACCAAAATAGTAAATAAAAGAATTAGCTACTCTAATTTTTTTTTTTATTTCACTCTACCAAAATTTAACAATTTTGGGAATTCCAATAAAAACATCCGAAAGTTTTCGAAAGCACAAACAACTTTTCCCTAACAGACTTTTATCAAAAATTATTTCTGTTTTTTGTACGTATACTAGTAAACGAAACTAATATACAAAAAACTGCATTTTTTGAATTTTTTTTTTTTGTAACACAGTAAAAGTAATTTTTCCGTTCAACAGTTTTAACTCAAACATTTTCTGAGTGTAGCGCCCTCTACAGTACAGAGTGGGTAAATTAAACTTACAAATCTATTAAAGGTACTATGTTAGCTTTACAAAAATGTAATAACATAAATATTCTAAGCACCATATTTTATTTTAATTTTACCTATGGGACGAAGCACTGTGTGGCGCGCTTTGTTGAACTCGGCCAAAATCGCTTAGGCGGCTACAGAACCAAAGAAGAAGAAGAACAGATATAGTTGTTCGAAAATAGCTAAAAACAGAACACAAAAAATCTATTCCAATATTTCACTGACAGAGAACGGTTTTGACCTGCTGCTAAGCAGTTGTCGTTAAGCAGACACCGTTATTTGGTTTGAATTTTTCTTTATCAAATATCAAGAAAAATATTATTTTTGTAAGTAACTAAAACGACTTTTAGCCCTAAATAATGATCAAATTACCCACAGTGTGGTGTAATAAAAATACAAATTTTTTTATTTCTTGCTTTATTTCCTTCATTTATTTAAGCTACAGAAAGCGGCTTTGTTAAATTTGCTGTCGAGGTCTTCCCAGTGGGCGTCTTCTAGTTGCATTATTAAATTGATTGCCTTCATTTTTTCGATCTATGTTAAATTGCTCATATCGCTGGGATTTCTTTGGCGCTCTATTTGAATTTCTATTCCAGTTCGTTTTATTATTGCGGTTAATTTGTCTATACGCCTTTGTGTATTGATTATATCCATTAATTTGAAAATTATTATTATTCGAGCCTTGTTGCCTCCTACGCTTATTCGCTGACTTGTTCGACAATTTTTTATTACTTTTTTCATTTTTGTTACTTTTTTCATTTTTGTTCTTCATTTGCAACGGTTTCAAATTGTAATCCACCAATTTTGAATTTTGAGGCTTGCGAGTACCCTTTTTGCCGGTGGTGGTGCTGCTGCTGATGCTGCTTTTGGTGGTCAATTTTCGCAACGGCGATTGTGTGGTATTCTCCACTACTTCTAACTCCTTGTTATTCTCAGTGTCTTGCACATCAGTTCCATCTTCGGGAAACTCTAAAAATTTACTATTAGGTCGACTTGGTCGTTTTGCAATATGCGTGGACGACTTTGTGGTTTGTGGTGGCTCCAATGTGGTTTCCAATTCATTCAGTGTACTTGATTTGTTTATCAATGACTCAACCACTTCATCTCTACGCACCGCCTGATGTTTGCGGTTATACTCGTTGGCTATGTTGTTGTTGTTGTTGTTGCTGTTGCTGTGTTGCACTGCAAAAGCTCTTTTAACTGCGCGTGAACTAGCTGGCACGACAAGGAGGCAGACTCCGGTCAGGCAGAATAAAATTAAGACTTTCATCTTGCGTTCGTTTGCAAAGAATGAATAGAAAATCGAGAAAAGTTCATCAACTTGGTTGCTATGAAGACAAAGTTACGTATGTATGTATGTATGTATGTCTAGTATAACTGCTAGAAAAAGTGCTTTAAAGCCACAGGTTGCAATTGGTGACACCAGTTGCTTTGTTGCGGCATTTCATGTACAAATTCTAATTAAATACGAATATTAAAGTGAACTACATTTCAACACACTTACTTGGAAAATACATACATACTTATGTACGTACGTTGTGGTATTAAGAACAGAAAGAGTTGTTAATATTTGGTCTTATGTTTTTTTTTTTCATTTCTTATTTTTTGTATTTATTTTTTTTTTTTTTGGGTTCTTGTTTTAGTTCTGGGTCACAGCAAAATGCAGTTGAGTTCAGTTTACTTTCTTGCTTCTTGCAATTTGGCATGTCGAAAAATATTTATTTGACCACAGTTTTAAGTTTCAAAGTTTATACATACGAAGCGTTGTGCTTTGTTGCATTATTACCAATAACAAGCTTGCATATAGACAAATGTTGTGTAAACAAGTGTGCATGTGCGCAAGTGTTTACGTACATAGCCTCAGCTAAGCAAACATTTAGATACACTCTTTTACGACTACACTTATGTAGTATGTAATGCTATGTACATTAGGGTGATTCAGAATTTTTTTTTTCCTCGGAACCATGCTCAAAAGTTTCGTTTAGACGCCGCAATAAGTCTTCTAAAATATGAGCTCTTAATATTAATAGGCATGTTTTATTCAACCATCACAAGCAAATAGCTAAATCTTGGTCAAATAAAACGAAATTAGCTTATTTCCTATGTTAGCCTAATTTTGACAGTTGTTTGACTGCAAATAGTGTCAAAGTAAGATTTGGCCTCTTTCCGATTGGCTGAAGGAAAAAATTTCGGACGCTGAATAGCAATGCCTCTTGTTCAATATACAAGCCAAGATAGCTTTTCATACGCCAATATAATTATGTTGGGTAAGTCCTCCATACAAAATAAGCTAATAGCTTAAATTTATGGATAAATAAAACACGGCTAACATTAAGAATGTCCGCATCGCACTTTTCGATTTCCCATAATATCGAAGTACTGGACCTTTTTTGTAGAGCGTTCAATTCTCTACAAAAATATTCCAAGACCTTTACAGTACAACGCATCGTTCGTTAAATATAAAAAATCAGAAGTCGAAATCGAAAAGTGCGAAGCGGACATTCTTAATATTAATATTAAAGGCTCATATTTTAGGAGACTTATTTCGGCGTCTAAACGAAACTTTTGAGCATGGTTCCGAGGGGAAAAATAATAATTTTTTTTTCTGAATCACCCTACTGTACATACATACATATGAACTTGGTGTGTAACTTTGCTGGCGTACATGCTATAATTCAAGATATTGAATTAGATGCATAATACCACAATTCTATGTTCGTATCCAAAATTGTTTGCCTACTCTCTTATGACAACATACTCATACATATGTATGTACATCCATTTGCAATATAAGCCACTTCATGAAGCCCCTGCAAGGAAAACTGTGAAAGGAAATGCTTTCTGATGCAAAAATAATAGCATTTTGAAATTGAGAGCATTGATACCAGACCGATAGGAGGATGTGGACTTCTTTAAATAAATAAATGTTTTCACGTTGGAAATTCAATGACGCTAGAATTAGACCGCAGTCCTAAACAACTACTGCTGCAAGAAGCATATCGACTGCTGAGTGGAAGATCGACCTATATCGGCAGCTAGTTCGAAAACGCCCTTCCTCAAAAAACTTTTCAAAAACGTCCTATTTCAGAATTTGGTTGAATAACGCAAGGGCGACCGTGAATTCAATGGGAGGATCAAGCGAAGAAGGACCCATCGACATTTAGGATGAACTATCTTTCCGAATGGGTAACTGGTCTACTGAACAGACGACGGAGTAAAAAATTACAGTATCTCCTGTGGCGCGTTAACAGGATCCATCCTCGGGCCAACACTCTGGAACGCAATGTACGACAGTGTCCTGCGGTTAAAACTGCCAAAGGGTGCAAAAATAATTGGGTTCGCTGGCAATATAGCAGTGACACTACTACAACACACACATGCAAGATTTAGCAATGGCTGCAAACTCTGAAATCCTTCGGGTACACAATTGGCTGACAGAATCAGGCCTAGAGCTGACACTCCAGTAGGTTGAGGCAGTCTAGACCGACAGTAGGAAGTTACGAGAAGTGGCCAAAATCAGTGTTTGCGGCAACGAAATAACATCGACGGAGACTCTAAAATACTTAGGCATCGTTTTCGATGCTAGGTTCGCATGAAAGACGCATATTGAATTTGCAGTCCAAAAGGCGGAAAAAGTTGCATCGGGACTGTCAGGCTAAGCTAAACGCCAGGGAGGACCCCTGCAAGGACGCAGACTTCTGTGTGCAAGTGTGGTGAGAAGCATTCAATTGTATGGAGCGCCAGTTTGGTCAACAGCATTGAAAACGAAATCTTACGCTACGTAGCTGCAACTACGGATAAGCACGAGAATGAGAAGGCGAGGCGAAATTGTATGCAGCAGTGGCAAGACCGCTGGGACCACACAACTAACCGACGCTGGACTTATAGACGTATTCCATGTACAAATAATTGGCTTGACAGGAGACATGGAGAGGCTGATTTCCATTTGACCCAAATACTAACCGGACATCGCTGTTTTAGAGTATACTTGCAAGGATTTATTCTCGAAATTCTTTTTTATGCTCTTTCAGTGATACAGGCAGGGGATGGACGCAGAAAAGGCTCTGAACAAAAATTTCGGCACGGGGACTATTTATCGTTTTTTGTCCTGTAGGGTATGCTAACATATTCAAAACCACAAAGTATATATGTAGTGTGTATGCATGTAAAACACTAACTTATTTTTTTAATACACTTCAGCATACGCATACGTGTATAAGTAGATATGTATTTATGTATGCAAACACATATGTATGTAAGTTTGAGAAATGCCAAGAGTTCCTATAGCAAGTCAATAGAATACATATCTTAGCGCATTTTTAAGGATATCAATAAAAATTAAAGACTTACAAATTTACATACAGAACATAGAATTTAAAATAAGAAATTGCACAGCTTCGAATGACATGTGACTTTCGTGAATCCAGAAATGAAGTGAGTATTTTTATTTCATTTTTTCGTTTTTGTCCATTACAGTGACGTAAAAACCTTCTTTAACCCTTTCCACCACCAACTAAAATCAATTAAGCCTAATAAAGAAAACCCAGAAAATACTTTGTAAATACTAAGGTGCTCTACACCATCAATTTCAATGTTTTAAAATGGTTTTACCGATTTCGGTTGTGATCTTGTCAGCCCCAGTGGCGGATTTACCGTAAAGGCAACATAGGCAGGTGCCTAGGGCGG
>NW_016171546.1:0-200 GCF_001687245.7 Rhagoletis zephyria
AAAGGATACAATATGTAGATAGATAACAATTCTAGAGTTACTAAAATTTAAAAAATAGTTCATGGTTGCGACGGTTAAACGGCATGGGTCGCTCGTTTAACCAGTGACGAATACTGCGGCAACGCGAAGCGAACAACGAGAAATAGGCAGAATGTTCGAGGAATGACGTAGAATGTTCCACAAAGAGAAACGTCAAGTTG
>NW_016171546.1:6829-9737 GCF_001687245.7 Rhagoletis zephyria
AAAAAACATAAAACAAAAATATACAAAAACAATTTCTCTAAACTTGTTTATTCTACTCTATAAAGAAATGGCGAATGGAGAATTTTTTGCCATTTTTTTTTGCAATTTACTAGAATTTTGAGTTCGTACGAGTTAAACGGATCTCAGAATCGGATTCAGCGGATCGAAATACATGTTGGTAGTTGGGTCTGGTTAAAAACCCACATCCCTTTTTTTGCCGCTGTTGTTATTATTGCACTTAAAATGTTTTCGTAAGAGCAGCAAAGCATTCAAAGCGGAGTCTTCTAAGCTTGACCTGCAGTTTTTACATACAAAACCTACTGATGAAAAACATATTTCGGCATCAACACTTTTAGGCTGCACTGTCAAAAGGTAGACATAATCCATTTGAAGATAATGACTCCTATCTCCTCCATTACCAAATATTTGAACTTCTTTTACCAGCACGTCGGGCAAATTATAAGTTTTTCGATTGGAGGAAGTTTTGAGTAGATTGATCTAAAAAATTATCTAACTTTTCCTTAAAACTCTCTGTTTCGTTTACATTAGCGACGCTATGAGTAAATTCAGTGAAATCTTCTTCAAAAAAGGCTCAGACTGTAATTTAAAAGTACAGTTTCAAGCTTTTTGTCAATTGCAGTTAAAACGGCATTTTACAAAAATCATACTTCAAAATTCATAAACAAATTCTTATCGAATTGATAGATATTTAAAAATTTTCGGGATCCCGGGATGAATGCAAGCAAATCTCGGGATTTCCGGGACGTCAAGAACACCGGGATCCCGGGACCTCTAGTATGTACATACAAAATTCGAACATTCGCTATATTTGATGAACTTTAAAAATTTTGCATAAAGATTGAATCTTGCATTTATATATATCGTCGTTTAAAGTGCAAAACCCCGTATCAACAAAATGCAATACCGCGTATAAGCAAAATGCAAAACCGCGTATGTGAAGTTGTAGAAATTATTTCCTAGAGCGTAAAAACACTCAAATTTAAAAATGGTTCCCTTTTTTATAAAGCAATCGCATTTCTGGCTAGTATATTTCAGGACGAATGGATAAGGCTTGAGCCAAGAGCTTGTGTGAGCAAATCCAATTTTTGGCAGCCAATGTCAGTTACGCGGTTTTGCAGAATGACGATACGCGGTTTTGTACTTTAAACGACGATATGGTTTTTTGTCATACATAGATTGAATTACATTTTGATAAAGAGAAAATAATTAAAATTAATCAGAAAATAATAAAATAGTCAAAACTTATCAATATCATAAAAAAATTAACAAAAAGGTTTTAGTCTTTTGAGCATTGTGCTCGTCACTGTATTACATATGTATATTACGCTGGCCATAACTTGTGTGAGAAAATATGATTTTTTTGCGGGACACACTCTAGAAATGTAAGGTTATCAAAAAACTAATAAATATGAAATTTTACGCCGATCGAGGAAGGTTTAGAGGTGCTGACTAGAGCCCTAACTTTAAAAAATTATGAAAAATGAGTATTTTCCGCAAATTAATATATATATATAATAATGGATAGGTTCAGAAGGCGCAGCCGTTGAGCGCAACCGTTGCTAAAAAAATCAGTGATCGTAAGGCGTCTTCTGAACGGCTTGATACATTAGCTGTCGAATTCAAAACACACAACATGTTGTCTCAAATGATCAGAAAAGTATTACGATCATTTAACAAGGTAACTGTTCAGCTGATCAGAAGTACAAAACAACGCGTTTAGAAGGTGAAATCGCAACAGTTCCTGAGCTGTTGCGACTTCTGAACGGGACCAATATAATATATCGTCGTTTAAAGTACAAAACCGCGTATCGTCATTCCGCAAAACCGCGTAACTGACATTGGCTGCCAAAAATTGGATTTGCTCACACAAGCTCTTGGCTCAATCCCTTTCCATTCGTCCTGAAATATTCTAGCCAGAAATGTGACTGCTTTATAAAAAAGAGAACCATTTTGAAATATGAGTGATTTTACTTTCTAGAAAATAATTTATGCAACCTCACATAAGTGGTTTTGCATTTCGTTGATACGGGGTTTTGTACTTTAAACAACGATATGCTTACAAAGCTGTATACAAATTTTCAAACATTTTCAAAGATTTTTTCCCTTGCACTCCATCTACATTGAATCCCATCGTTGGTTGGTCCGTCAGGATGAATTTCATAGATTTAAGTACACCTGCTGGCTGCAAAATTATTCTCATTGTTTTAATCTATTGTGACGAATACTGCGGCAACGCGAAGCGTACAACGAGAAATAGGCAGAATGTTCGAGGAATGACGTAGAATGTTCCACAAAGAGAAACGTCAAGTTGGATGAACACTGCGAACAGCGAGAGAAAGAGGATGAGCGATAAACTTCAGAACGTTCTAGAGTTGCCATAAGTACGAGCGCAGGTATATAAGGGCGCCGCCACAGCGAAGTTAGTTAGTTACAAGACAGCAAGCTACGAGTAAAGTGAGCAGAGAAGTGAGTTGCGAATAAGCAAGCTATAAGTTTAATTGTGTTAACAAGTTTAGTTAAGCGTTGTTATTGCTTTAACAAGTATTGTAGAGTGTTTTTACTGTATTAGCGAGTATTGTAAATTGTTTGTTGTACAATAAAGTTAATTGTACTACAATTTGGTCATCGTGAGCATTTATTTAACAATCCAGTGATACGAGCCCGAGTATATTTGGGAAATCCCTCAAGGCTTCGAGGATAATCGTAACAATTGGTGTCAGAAGTGGGATTGTTAAATAAATCCCGAAGGAGAAACTATTAAAAATGGCGAAAATTCAGGACTTAAAAATTGAGGAGCTGAAACAGGAGTTGGAAAAGCGTAATTTGGCCACCTCCGGAAGAAAAGTGGAATTGTTATCCCGGTTGCGAGAGGCTATGGAAGCTGAAG
>NW_016171546.1:12130-14286 GCF_001687245.7 Rhagoletis zephyria
AGATACGGTGTACCTATAGAGCTGCACTCTGACCAGGGAAGAAATTTTGAATCGGTGGTGTTCCAAGAGATGTGCCAGATACTGGGTATCCGGAAAACTTGAACAACGGTTCTGCATCCCCAATCAGATGGCATGGTGGAACGGTTTAACCGAACCCTGGAAGAGCATTTGCCTAAGGTAGTGGACAAGAATCAAAAAGATTGGGATGTCCGCATACCCTTGTTCCTTATGGGATACCGGTCCGCAGCGCATGAAACAACGGGTAAAACTCCTGCAAAGGTAATCTTCGACAGTGAGCTCCGTTTGCCTAGTGACCTAAAATTTGAGTAACTGGCGATGCAAGGAGAATTGGGAAAGAGACGTCCAACATCCTGGAAGAGCAGTTAAGAGAAATACATGCTCTTGTGAGACAGCGAACTCNTCCAAGAGATGTGCCAGATACTGGGTATCCGGAAAACTTGAACAACGGTTCTGCATCCCCAATCAGATGGCATGGTGGAACGGTTTAACCGAACCCTGGAAGAGCATTTGCCTAAGGTAGTGGACAAGAATCAAAAAGATTGGGATGTCCGCATACCCTTGTTCCTTATGGGATACCGGTCCGCAGCGCATGAAACAACGGGTAAAACTCCTGCAAAGGTAATCTTCGACAGTGAGCTCCGTTTGCCTAGTGACCTAAAATTTGAGTAACTGGCGATGCAAGGAGAATTGGGAAAGAGACGTCCAACATCCTGGAAGAGCAGTTAAGAGAAATACATGCTCTTGTGAGACAGCGAACTCAAATTATGAGTGACAAGATGAAGGCCAGGTATGATAAGGCAATGAACTCCTTATATATGAGCATTCAGAATGCTCATATAAACATTTAAATATGTTTGCTCCACCCGTCGATAAGAATGTTCGAATCGGCATAAGTGTTTTCCCAAATTGAAAAGATTAACAGTTTCTTTTTCAATATACAACTATATATATATTCAATAATTTTCCCAATTCCGCTGCTAACATTTTTAATGAATAAATATCAAATACGTTTAATTTTATANCCGATAAGAATTTTCCTATATATGTATAAACGTACATATATGCTCCACTGTATGGTATGTTATAATCGATAATTTTTTGTTGATTATGGCTACGAAAAGTTTAACATGTTCTTTTTCAATACAACAACAATATATATTTTATAATTTTCCCAAATTGAANAAGATTAACAGTTTCTTTTTCAATATACAACTATATATATATTCAATAATTTTCCCAATTCCGCTGCTAACATTTTTAATGAATAAATANGTTTCTTTTTCAATATACGACTATATATATATTCAATAATTTTCCCAATTCCGCTGCTAACATTTTTAATGAATAAATATCAAATACGTTTAATTTTATAATGATAGTATATACATACATATCTGTTTTATTGTTTTATTTGGACATCTTTTTTATTGAATTTATTAATCTCACATATGAGATTTTTTAAATCGATATTTTCCTTGTTTTCTTCATTATAATAGTTATTATATAAATTTATTAAGTGCACAACATTTTTATGTTTTTCTTTCTATGTAAAAACAATTACATGTATCAGGTCCTGATTCAGTATCATTATTACTCCAAGGACAGATCGTAAAATATTTTCCATATATAGAGGTTATCCAAGACCCATTTTCCATCTGTTCCGTTTATATACATCCATTTTGTATAATGTTTCTATGGTGATCTAATATATATTTAAAATTCCTTTAAATCCTTTAATATCTAGTATCTAGTTTAACCGTTATCTGTTTAATAGAACAGCCCTGTTTAGCAGTTAGCTGTTTAATAGAACAGCCCTGTTTAGCAGCTAGCTGTTTAATAGAACAGCCTTGTTAAGCAGTTAGCTGATTAATAGAATAGTATATATAGTTTATTATTTTATAAGTGATCACCTTCAATATAAATTATATAAAAGCCGAGTAAATATCTAATGTTTCTTACATGCACTATTTTGGTGAATTCTCATATCTAGAAATTTCATATTTTTTCCCCATACATTTTCGACTCAGATACAATTTTTCATACAACTAATAATTATACAAAATCCCATTTNAAATCCTTTAATATCTAGTATCTAGTTTAACCGTTATCTGTTTAATAGAACAGCCCTGTTTAGC
>NW_016171547.1:0-14285 GCF_001687245.7 Rhagoletis zephyria
GAAACTTTTATCTCCTGGTGAGATTCAAACTCACGACCTCTTTCATGGCACTCGGCGATCTACCCTCTCAGCTATTAAAGCTGTTTGAGCAGCGTGAGCAAACACCACACTTGGTTCTTAAAGTCGTACCAATGTCAAAGTGCTTGAGATTAAATGCAGAGTCGGACAATTGAGATCGCCATGTTAGAAAAATCAGTTGTTACCAAGAAAAAAAGTGACAATTTAAACCACTTGTAGATCATAAAAAAAGAAATTTTTAAACGACTTTAAAATTACTTAGTTCAATTTCCGCCAGGGTACATACATATGTATATGCATACGTGTGTATGTAGATATGTATCACTCAATATTAGTCCATAAAGGTCGCCTAATGCGGATGAGCATTTAGGCAAAGCTTAGCAGCATTTAAAACCGTCTAGTCGTATAGCATCAAGTACGGAGCTTGGTTACGTAAAGCATTTTATTTGAAGAAAAATTGTTTTGTGATAAAAATTTGCATTGTGAATCAGTAGGCGAATCTGATATAATGCTGAGACTGATAATCTGTTTGCTTGTGTTTGGCTTATATTTTCTGTTGAGCGCTGAAGGTAAGCGAAGTGGTTGTATTAAGCTGCACTTACAAAACAACTTTTAATAAAACATTTTAAGAAGCACAGATTGTCTCAATTAAACTTCTTATACATATTTACAGGAAATTGTGATGTTTATGGTTCAGTTTTGAAGACAGGGGAAACCAAGTCAGTGCCTGGTAAATGCAGTCAAATTGTTTGCAAAGGCGCCAGTTATGATGATTTTGAAGTGAAAGCGTAAGAAAAATAGAAATATGTACATAGTTTTATATAACAAATAAGGGGTGGATCATCGTGTCTTTGGTTTCTTTTTTTTTCCTACTAGTACCGGGCTCCTGCGTCATTGGGTGCCATTCTTGTTTGACCAAAATTTGTTTGTCCATTTAATTTCCTTGCAACTTTTCGCATTTGAATAAGAAATTAATTTAGCTAAAATTTTTATTCCAGACAAGTAGTTACTGGCTATCGTAATCTGTATCTACCTTTAAAATAAGTTTTGAATGCCTCGAAGTGCTAATTTGGTAATGTGAAGATTTTCTTAGAATTCTTAAAACGCGAAATGTTAGTAACTCACAAAAAAAAAAAACCACCGATAACCTACCCTTTAAATATGTGTGCTTATATATGCAGATTACAATTAAATTCATTTTAGATGTCCCAATGCCTACGCTCCGAAGCACTGCAATTTTGTACCTGTCGATCTGAGCAAACCCTACCCCCAGTGTTGCCCACATTGGAATTGTTAGACAAATTCATACATATCTATTTAATAATCGAAAGGATAAAAAATAAATAAAATATTTAATACATACTATACTCGTAATAATGACCAATATGTGAATAGTATTTTGTTGAAGAAACAGTTCTGCTGAAGGAGTTTTAAAGACCTTTGTTTTCAAATTGTCTTCGACGCCAGCTCGATCCAGTCTTTATACTCTGCTACGCGCGTATAGATGCCAGGGTAGTTTGCTCTTCCACAGCCGACGCCAAACGAAACGATTCCTACTAATATCAGACGTCCACGCCAGTAGCCCACCAATGGTCCACCGGAATCGCCCTGGCAGCTATCACGTCCACCACCCGGCACACCTGCACACAACATTCCCTCTGCTATGGAAACTGCTGAAGCTAAAGTCGCCTTGCAGTAACTCTGATCGAAGTATTTAACGGCGACATAACGCAAGCGTTCCGCTCTTACTTGCGATCCCTCCGAAGTTGCACCCCACCCGCTAACGAACCATATGGTACTCATCAAGTTTGTCATATCCGCTCTCGTTGCAAGCGGTATAGGTTGTATACTGATGCCAAATGGCAACGGAAAAGCTAAAGCCAACAAAGCTATATCGTGGCTGATCTGATACTGTGGTTGAAATTGGGCGTGTCTAAGGATGCGGCGCACTGGCATATATACACCGCCACTCCCATGCTCCGTCGAACCAGCTCGTACAGCATACAGTTCCGGCATGTCCGCCAGCTCAACACAATGGGCCGCACTGACGATGATAGTTGAGGTATATACGGCACCGCCACAACGATGTAGTCTTTCCAATTGCACCGAAACTTGATATGGAAACTGATATATGTCAGCATCGTAACCACCTACAATGCGCCCACCGGGCTGCTCAGGCTGTAGAGTTGTGTTCGTTGTGCCAGTGTCTGATTTCACACTAACGATGATGATGAAGACCAAAATAGTTGACAAGTAAACGTTGTTTGCCATGTTAGAATTTGTTTTGTATAAATAGCTCTGCAGTTTGCAACGTCGTTTTTATATACGCGCTGTGGTAGCCTTCATTCAATCTTATCTCTTCGAGAAGGCCAAGATTGGCGGATTAGCGGCATGCTCTTGTAACTATGTACGGCTTTGTTACTCTAATGTAATTTTTTTACAATATGTTAACCCCTAAACACAACATAGATGTGTAGATATTATAGAACCATAAAGTTGTTTGACACAAGATATAACTAATCCCTGAAAAAAAAATACTAAGAAGGCTCGACTTCCGCAATAAAATAGCCTAGGTTGGTAAACACTATTTTAAATATTATTGAAACGGGTTCGCTAAAATGTTCATGGAAAATGTATGCCAGTAATTTAGGGACAACAAATATCTCGTAAATTGCTTTTTATATATTTCATATGGGTGCGCACAGAGCAAAAACTCCCTCACAAATTCTACCTTATTTACATTAAAATGACAAAAAATTCAAAAAATTTTTTTTTCCTATAAGGGGACCTTCTTTGGAACGATAATGTTGCCTTTTTTATCACAAACGTTAATATTAATATTAATATAAGCTGATAGCAGGTATACAAAAACAACAAGTAAGAAACCGGCGGAGCCGAACATTAAATCCCCGGCGCAAGTATTAAATATATGTTTTCCACTTTTCCGAAAACTACCGCTACGTGGTAAGCCCGGGTGGTTTTACCCCTATTCTAAACATCTTCGATAGAACGTTCAGTTAGACTTAATGAGATAAACTTATANTTTCAAGCATTTCTGAAATTTACCATTATATGAAAAGCGGCCGTAATTTTAGTCCGATTTCAATAATTTTCAACGTTTTGCTTTTATGTGGAAAGCACAATAACACGGTTACCGAGATACATATATATATGTGATCATAAGTGGGCGATGCCAAGCCCATTTTCCAAATATTTATCATAGATGTATTTCTTTGTAACGAATTGTTGCAAGCATCAATTTTGAATAAATTAGCTTAAATATTTACAGATGTATTTCGTATTTCCCTAAATTACCGTTATCTGGGATGTGGGCGTGGTTATTGTCCGATTTTAAAAATTTTCGGCCATTTGGTATGTTGTATCAAGGCCAACAACTGTGCTAAGTTCGGAAGAAATTGGTGAAGCTATTACCAAGATATACACATGTAACCATAAGTGGGCGTGGCTACGCCCATTTTCCAAAAATTTATAATATTCTTATTTCGACTGCTGAGTGGAAGATCTACCTATCTCGGCAGCCAGTTCGAAAACGCCCTATCTCAAAAAACTTTTCAAAAACGCCCTATTTCAGAATTAGTGTAGAAATCTCACAAGCTAGCAGCACTTTATTGAAAGTAGTACTGTACTTGAAAACTATTGAAACTTCAAATTGAGTACAATCATTTCTGAATACCCGTAAAATGTAAACAACACTCAGTACTTTTAAGTATCTATTCGATACTTAATACTGAGTATACTGAATCGATCCTGAGAACAGAGTATTTTTGAGTACTGAGTACTTTCGAGTTCTTTTTTGAGTACTGAGTTCTTTGAAGTACTTAGTATCGATACTTTTAAAATCGAGTCTGAGTACTTTTGGTATCGATACTGCCCAACACTAGTTTAAACTGTTAGTATAACAATAATTTGAAGCACACAGTGATACTTGATACCCCAAAAATAATCTGAAGTCAAAAGAACAAAAAACAAAACGACCGATCCAATATGGTGCCTAAAATCTTTAAAAAAAAAAATATTTTATGTAAAAAATAATAATAAAATTGGTTTATTATTATATTATTTAAGAGTTTTTGGGATAGCTTAATTGGAATCTGGAGTCAAAATAACAAAAATCAAAATGGGCTATCCAATATGGCGCCAGAAATGAAAAGAAATGTGCCTAATTTTTTTTTTTAAGTTTCTTATCTTCAGGCCCGAACAAAATGTGAAACAAAAAAATCAATTTTAGGCGCTTAGAAAAGCACTAAAACATTGGGAAATATTCTTGGAAACAGCTCGAAAAAACAAAAGAAAAACTTAACACTAGAGCGCACGCGCTCTTTTTTTACACCAATGCACGCGTGACCATTTTAAAATGTCAATAAATGTTTTTTTAGATAACATTTAAATGAAACTTATAGTTATAAATTATAGTCAATTCTATTACGTTTACGATCACAAACTTAAATTTTTTCATAGCAAGTAGGAATTTAAAAAAATTAATAATTTAGTTATGTAACTGAAAAAATAAGAATAATTTTACTTCTTAGATAAATGTTTTACATTTTCTTCTTAAACTAATATTTCTCCCCAAAGAGTTTTTCCGAGCTCTTTATTCGTGTCTAGTGACGATATTATTATTATTACGTCGAAGATACCCGCGCTGCGACCTAAGAAGATATATTGTGCTAAATCAGAATTGTAATCACTCCAACCTTAGGCTATTTAAAAAGCTCAGCACTTTGGATGAGGCCATGTTCCAAATTTTAGATGGAGAAGGCAATCGTTCTCCAAGGTGTATCAATCTACGATTCATGCTTCGTGGACAGGCACATAGAATATACTCTGGGGTTTCTTTCACCAGCCGACAAACCCTACAGTCCGTCTCTACAGAAAGACTCATTTAATTAAAACCGTACGTTAACATTCAGTGTGCTATCAGGATGCCAGCAAGAGTTCTAGGTTCAAGGTGTCTTTTGGAGTTCCTGCTGGAAAGAGTTATACATATCTTTGATTGTCTTATTCCCTTTGACTTCCGCCAGTAGGCAGCAATTTGAGGTTATTCCCAGCTAGCTCCTAAGTAGGTCTGCAGTGTATCCTTTAGATGTACCACAGAAAGGCTAGGGACTATGTAAACGCGTTTGGGCTTCACGCATTGCGAGACAGTCAACCCTTCATGCGTGACGCTATTGTGGGCTCGCAGGTGGTTCAAGAGTTTACAAGCCTTGATGCCGTTTTAAAAGACTCTAAGGCCTTTAACACCGCCTGAATGTCCGACATAATATTTATTCTGGCCTCATTTGCCTTCTAAGATGACATTCGCGAACACAGACTTCGATTGGGAAGACTTCCGCCTGAAATATGGTTGAGTACGAGCCCATTGGCAGACTTTTCTTTAATCTTGGTCCAAGTACGCCATAAATTATAACGCTACCTAAAGGTGAAAAGGTGCCAAGTCCATTTTTTTTCAAAATTTAGTTTTTGATGCAGAATAACAGATAATACGAAACTACATAGATTTTTCTTCTCTCCTGAACAATTTCTAAAAATGGACTTGGCACCTTTTCATGCTTAGGTCACGATATATGGATGTCCGTATTGCATATTTGCAATAATACGAACGCACCGGTGAAATATTTGTGTAAAAAAGGTTGCTAAAATATTTGGAGATACGTACATATTTTCAATTTTTCACAAATTACTATTACTCATTGTCCCGAAACCTACCAAAATCCAATCAAGCCAACCAACCTACCAATTGGAAAAAAACCTACCAGTTTTGGTAGGAAAAGCCCATGTTTGGCAACACTGGCTATAACTCGTCGACTAATTGTTATATGTTCAATCTGTTAAAGCCAAATTATTGCTAGAGACATGCGCAACAATTGAAATTTAAAAAAAAAATTGATTTATAAAATTTTTGTAGTGCTTATGAAGCAAAATTTTGGATATTTTTTTTTTATGCTATTTGAACATATTTTCCACAAAACTAAGTCTTTTTTGCTTTCTGATTGATCTATAATATGCTTCTCAGTTTCTTCAATAAATTTCATTTGAAAAGAAAACAATCAGAAAACGCAACTTGCGTTTTCCTGCATCTGGAGATTTCTTTCCTCTGTACCTGAAACGAAAATAGTTTTCAATCGTTAACATGTTTAAATTGTGCACTCTGACAAAGATATTAGAAAAATCTAGGAATTCAAAATATGCACACTCTATAGTTACCTTATTTCAAATGGAAGCGCAGTTTGGTGATAACTTTCGCCTTGCTCATCAGATTCAGTTGGCAACTGTTGAGCGAGTTGATCAAAATGCTGATGCAAGAGATGAATTTTGTACGACATATTAACCCCAATTTCATCGAAAGCTGCCTTTGCGCTCTTTACCCAAAAGTCCTTTAATGACTGCTTTCAATGCGAGCCATGCATTTAATTCTCGGTCTGTCAGAACTTGGTCAAAATCTTGACGACTCATTAGTTTCCGTATGTCCGGACCATTAACAACCCCTTCCTGAATTTTGGCGTTACTTACACTGAAAATAAAATCTGCGTAAATATAACGAGAACTTGCGTAAATCTTACGAAATTTTTCGTCATTTTGAGCCACGAATGTTTTCGTTGATTGTACAAAACCGTTTTCTTACATACCACGAAAATATGAGGCATAAAATTTTGAGTACATTTTACGAATGTATTCGTACTATTTACTAAAGAATTTAGTTCTTTTTTCTAAAGAATTTCGTACTATTTACTAAAAGAATTCGTACTATTTCTTTATTTTTTACGAATTTTTTGTAAAATGCACAGAAATAATTCGTATATTTAATGATATTACTTTCGTAAAATCTGCGCTTGTTTCGTAGAATGTGCGATTTTGCTTTCATTCTCCACACTGTAAAAAACATATTACGAATTATAACACAACACTTTTATTTTGTTTTTATCGTTAATTTTAGGCGTTTTTGTTTAACAAAACGTTTTGCAAAAACGCTTAACATTATTGATTAAAATATAATGAAAGTGTTGTGCTATAATTTTAGTCATTTAGCAATCATACGTTGTACGAAAGAAGAAGAATTTTCTGACTACACTGTAGTTTAGAATTAATAAAAAAGGTTATTTTACCTATAATAAACTTAAGTCTTTTATTTATATGCATTCGAATAGGTCCTATACTACATATTTTTTTATTGCTTAGTACAAATCACCGGGATTTGATGGAATACACTCGGTAGAGCTGCAGCAATCACGGGACATTATCTCCGTTCATTGTGGTTAGGGAACGTACCCATACTACGTGACCTGTTCAGGGGGGAGAGGGGATCTTCAAAATACCACGCTTGGTCACAGTGAGGGGCGGGGGGCTTAGGTTTTTATCACGTAGTTAATATCCTCTAAGGAAATCTTGCGTTTTTTTTCGAGATACATTCAAATATGGCGCGCAGTGTTTGACGCTTTTTAAACTCACAGGGCTTTTGTTTCTAAAAATTAAGCTAAGCTTTGGCATAAGTTTTATCTTGATAATAATTTTTCCACTGGTAATTATATGAAGGTAGGCATGCACTCTTGCCGTCACGCAGCAAGCGCCATATTAATAAAGACAAATAAATAAAAGCCAAATAATTTAATTTTTACTTTTTGTTAGCAAGAAATGATTCAAAACCATATTTATGAATTACTACGTGAAAACTGTGGGGGAGGGGTCTTGGAATATACTACGCGAGGTCACCGAGGGGGGAGGGGGACGTTAAACATTGGAAAAAGTGGGTCACGTAGTATGGGTACGTTCCCTTATTATAAGAAGCTGTCTTAACATGGGCTACATCCCGCTAGGCTAGAGAGAGACAAAAGTCTCCTTCATACCCAAAGCGGGCAGGTCTCAGGACTTCAGAGCCATCAGTCTTACGTCTTTCCTTCTCAAAATTTTAGAGAGGATAGTGGATGGTTATGTACGGTGCGTGATACCAACAAGTAGGCTCTCCCCAGCGCAGCATGCCTATACGCAAGGCAAATCCACGGAAACCGCCTTGCACTCGCTCGTCGGGTTGGTGGAAAAAAGTGTATTAGATAAAAAGTATGCTCTGGTTGCCTTTGTAGATATAGAAGGCGCCTTTAACAATACTAACGCAAGCGCCATAACGGGTGCCTTAGAAGAGCTTGGAGTTGACCAGAATGTGGCGGTGCTGATTGAGTCTATACCAGTGACCGCCAAACACTTTCCTGGGAAACGAACTATATTCGGCCTTTCACATGTACACAATCGGCTTCTTACACGTACACAATCCGAACGTCAACAGAAAGAGTAGCAGAGCAACAAATTTTATTTAGTTGCATGCAAACAATAGGCGAAGCAGGTTGATGACGCATTTCCGTGCATTACCACCAACACATTCTCATTTTTTATTTCATAACTAATACATTCTCATTTTAAGACTTCTCTTTTTGGCGGACACTGGTCTATACTT
Source organism: Rhagoletis zephyria (assembly GCF_001687245.7). Lineage (NCBI taxonomy): Eukaryota > Metazoa > Arthropoda > Insecta > Diptera > Tephritidae > Rhagoletis > Rhagoletis zephyria. The sequence goes on from NW_016171547.1 coordinate 8,483, forward strand.
GTCAGCAAGACGATAACCGCTAAGCGTGGCAACACCACAATAAGCAGAACGGTCTGTAGGGGCACTCCTCAGGGAGGAGTTCTCTCCCCTCTTCTCTAGAATTTGGCGGTGAACTCTCTGCTGGTGGCACTAGAAAGAGGGGGTTGCCAGTTCACAGCATATGCTGACGACCTCTTATTTTCCGTTAAAGGCAAATACCCAAAATGGAGAATCTGCGCCCTAACATGGCCACGCTTAGAAACTGGACAGAGAGTAGGGGACTCGGATTAAACCTCGAGAAAACGGAAGCAATTCTCTTTACAAGGAAAGACCGGCTTCCCATAGTCCCCTGCTAATCTTTATGGGTGTGGAGATATCCTTGAAGGAGAATGTTAAGTATCTAGGACTCATATTAGACAGAAAACTTACGTAGAAACCTATAATAGAGGAAAGAGTAAGGAAGGCCAACGTTGCATTATACAATAGCAAACAAGCGGTCGGAATCAAGTGGGGGTTAACACCTCGTATTACACAATGGCTGTACACCTCGGTGGTCAGGCCAATACTCTTAGATGGAATACTTGTTTGGTGGCCAGCAACTCAAAAGGCAAGTTACCTAAAACTATTGAGTAAGGTCCAAAGAACAGCGTTTCTATGCATTTCAGGTGCCTTAGGGACCACCCCAAATAAGGCACCGGAGGTGATAACCAATTTTCCCGCAATAAACCTGGTGGGAAAATACGCGGCCGCCGATTCAGCACTCAGACTAAAAAGTATGGTGCTATGGAAGGATCGACGGTTTGGTCACGCTTTCATACTTCACACTCTGAGTAGTTACAACCAAGAAGTTGACTACTCCGCTCCCAAACCAATCTTCGATAGGCTCTTTAAGACGAGCATCTCGTCAAGAAGAGAATGGCAAACACCAAGACCATGGGACGGGGGAATTGAATTTTTACACAGGTGGATCCAAGCTAGACAATAGGGTTGGCTACGGAGTTTTCTCTAAGTAAGTAGGACTGGAACTATCAGTCTGAAATCCGGACCATTGCAGTATTTATCAGGCAGAAGTTTTAGCTATAAAGGAGGTGGTTGTGTACCTTAGCACGGATCCCGTAACGAAGACTACGATTCATATTTTCTCGGATAGCCAGGTGGCCATTAAATCAATGAACATGGTAATGCTGAGATCGGAGGTTGCCCAATGCCTTGCAGCTTTAAACGATATTAGCGCCGTGTTCAAGGTCAGCCTCATATGGGTTCCGGGACACAGAGATATTGAAGGAAACTGCTAGCTAGGAAAATTATAGTTTTTGTAATTTTTATCTTAATATCTTAAAAATTTGTAGACTTCTTGAAGAATGATAAATGAACGTGAGGTACTAAATTTAGTAACCCTTAATTTGATACATCGTCCTGTTTATAACAATTAACGCATTCCATAGATATTACAAGCCAAAGTTTAGTTTTCAAAATTCATACACTTTGATTCAATTGCGCAAGCTAAAGATAAGTTTTAAATTCATCTTTCCTGGCCAAATGCCTTTTATTTTCCCCATACAATATCGACCCAGCCTAATGTACATATAAAAAAATTGTAACAGGCCGATGTCTGTACATTATAGATATTTAAGAAAAATTAATGTATTAATGAATTTTTTGTCTGTCTCTCTGCATGTCTATCTACATATCTGTCTGTCTGTCTGTATGTTTGTACTCATCACTCGAAAAGTAATGCATGGAATTGAATGCAGTTTTCACCGATGTATTGCTAGCAGTGTTGCCGTTTTAGCCCTTTGGTGCTAGATTTAGCTACCACATACTTTTAATTTGCTTTATTAATTTGCAAAAGTAAGGCAAGTTAGTTGCAAGCAGTGTTGCCAGTAACCGGTTTAATAAAATCCCAAATATAACCCAAATCCCGTTTTATACTAAAGTTATAACAGAAATCCCGCGCTGTATGTATCTATTAGACATAAAATGCTTTCCGATGAAAAACACAAGTATTTGCATTAGAGTGGTCCAAAAATGCGTCTGAAAAAGTAAAGTCGGAAATTTAGTGCAATGTTCTATACCGAAAAAATATACCCCTATTTCTTTATTTTGAAATAAAAAAATATTTAGTGGTCGCTCAAATCTTTCAAAGTTTTCTCTATATTTTATATGGGAAAAAACCACTTTTCGTAGAAATAGTATAGAATTCTTTAAAATCAATATTTTTCGGCCCTGTTTCTCTTCAGGAGACTCCAAGTAATAATACTCAATCGTTTATTTAGCCATTTTTTCATAGTAACTATATTTTTTGTTTATATTTAGTAAATTAGGTAGATTTTACTACACACATTGGCCCGTAGTCATAGTCAAAATAAAGTCGACTTTAAAGTTAGTTGCAGCTTTTTTGACAGATATCCCATTGAAAATTATGTCAAAAAGCTGCAACTAACTTTAAAGTCGACTTTATTTTGACTATGACTACGGGCCATTGCATTTATGTAATGCTTATTCGCTTATTCTGATTATCTTTTTCGTTTTGATCTCAGTAAGCAATGAAAAAAATCGTTGGCCGTTAGCATTAATATTATGGAAAGATAATACAAAACTATATCTTCCATAAAATTTCGATAGAATAAATCTCCACTGCCCTTTTACCTTCCAAACGCTTATACATCGCTAATTTTACTTTCTTTGATAATAAAAGCACTCAAAATACTTTTACATTCATTGCTTAAATCAAACTGGTCAATATCAGTATACCGCTTTGCTCTCTAAAGACTTGCTGTTAATTATTATACATTAATTTACAACAACTTCAGAATCTAGAAACTCAAGACATTTGAAAAGAATTATTGATTAGAAATTTTTCTAAAATTTTCAAAATACTCAAAAACTTGCTATTAAAATTCATTTCAAGTGAATGAAGTTCCGCTAATAAGATTGATGATATGAACTGTTCCTTAATTATCAATTACTTACTAAATTTTATTGCTTGGTATGGTATGCAAAAAATCCCGTTTTTCGACAGAAAATCCCATTCGCCCGTTTTAGTCATAAAATCCCCAAAAAAGGGCGATATCTCGAAAATTGGCAACACTGGTTGCAAGTTAACAAGCTACCAGACAAGTCAGTTGCGAATCAGCAAGCTATAAGTTCAGTTGTGTTTGCAAGTTTGTGAAGGGCTTATTTGCCTTAACAAGTATTGTTATTAGGGGTATTCTCTGAGTCTTGCACATATTGCACGGTAAAAACCGGTTTTCGTATGGGACAACTTTGCAAACCGTGCTATCCGTGCACCGTGCAAGTGCTTTGCAAGACTCAGAGAATACCCCTATTGTATTTCTTGTACAATAAAGTTAATTGTAGGCTGCATTTCTTTATTCATTCGGAACGTTTGAAATAAACTTTTTTGTTTACTTATTCTTTAGAACGTTCCTGATGATATGTTAACGTATATTTCAAACGCATTCTGTTTATTCTGGCTGTGAAATGGGATTATCTGGAATGAATAAAGAAACGCAGCCGTACTTTTTTTGATTTTGAGAAATCCCTCTAGTATTCAAGGATAATCGGAACAATATTTTTCGCATGACTTTAACCCTGGCATTCAGTAAGCGGACTCTAGTCACTAATAGTGACTTTTGGTGGTGAACTTGGATTTTGAGACTATTTGGTATTCAGTACGCTATCTCACGTTTCTAGTTTCAAAAAGTCACTAATTTGTCAGCTGGCTATGAGCAGGTCTCAAAAATTAAAATATGGAGGAAAATTTAATTGCTTTCCATTTTATTAAAAAAACGCGAATATGAAGCGAGGAAATTTGTTCAATAAGAATTTCGTTAGGAAATAAACCAAAATGCTTTAATATCATACAAATCCATTGAATAAAAAAAATAATTTTGTTTAACATTAAAATCTAAAGATTATTAAAAAAATAAAACTAATAAAACAATATATATAAAAAACCCTCTACGCCCGAAGAGTACTCGAACCCGGACCCTCTCGACTAATGCTTTGACCACTCGGCCATTGCGACTCTTAGGGCGGCGCGGCGAAAGGATTTGTTTTCCCCACACATTTTTGGTGAACTTTTTGTGACTCTCGCCTACTGAATAGCCAACTCATCTCAAGTCACAAAAATAGTCACTAATTGCTAATCTAAAATTTAGCGATTTGAGATGAGACTGAATTACTGAATCCCAGGGTAAAACTCAGAGCAATAAAAATAAAAGCGATGCCATAAAAAACACAAATGAACTCTTTTACAAATACGCCACACGCAAATTCATGAATGAGCCGAACATGTGAGGAGCTTATGATGAAGAGAATGTAAATAACGCTACGATCGGAGTGCTCTTAAAACATGGGACTCCTCAGAGCAAGAGCCCTTTTTTTAATACTTGCAAGTGTGTTATCACAATATTTTAATAAATAGAACACAAGAAAATATATCATTTTTATTTTTGCCACGACGAATTTAGGTTGGAGCTCAGCCGCGACGCAAATTTCCAACCCTCGACCTAATCTTTACATTTTTTGACGAGCTTTGAGATAATGTTTGAAATATAGCATCGGGGGGTCCACCAAAACCAGACAAATTTTGGAAGGGTTCTACGAGAAGAAAAAGTTTGGGAACCTCTGCTCTATGCACTTGTGTTCAGAAAATGTAATAAAATTATAGTTTAAAAACCTAAAACCTCGCTATTAAAATTTCCATTCGTACTGTCGTCAGGTATGTAACTTGAGAATGGAAATCGCTGCATCTTTTAGGCGCATCAATATTACATAGTTACATCCCGAGCTAATAAAAGCGAGGTAATAATAAAAAGAGGGCATCAATTTTACTATACAACGTTAAGAATCTTGTCTGGAGTTTTGTACAACTCGCATGCCTGTAAGAACAACTATAAAATAGTGGCTTACTCTTGCAAAAATTTTAATTTTGATGGGTACAACGGATTTATTAATAATTGTCATGATTTCCGAAAGGACGAACGTTGTTTTCTTCCCCTCCATGATCAAGAAGAAAATATGGCGGTCTGAACTGCGATTTCGTAGTCCATAGCAGTTGAGATAATATTTCAAGTTTCGAAATTTACGAATAATTTAGGCAAAAAAGATTAAGGACATTTTTTAATATTTGCCGCATATTTTTGCACTTTGTTCTTGAATATTCTAGTAAAATTACGAACCGATTCGCACTACAAGAGCTTTAATAATGAGGATAACGAAGCAAAGTCGTATTTTTTCAGAGCTCGTCCTATTCACAGGACCTAAACTTAATCAAAAATATTTGGAACTGGATTTTTTGCAAAGTTTGCATGTCAGACAATCCATGTGATGATTGGCAGCTGCTCTTTCCGGCGATTAAAGTGGTAAGCAATTAGATGTCCTTGATTTTTCATTGGAATTAAGGATGTAGTATCCAATACTAAAAGTGTTATATAGTAGAATTAAAATGAATGGTATGGTTTTGTTGGTCCAATCTAGTCCTTTCCTGTGTTAAAGTCACCGCGCCTATCCAATTGAATCAAAATATAAGCATAATTTTCGTGTAGTTTCATAAAACGTATAATAAAATCCAAAGTAATAGAGGTGTTTTCTCCACTTTCACCACTTATGTGAAATTGATCTTTCTTCAAAATGATATCGAAAAGAAACTTCTCCAATGCCCACAAATCCAGATATAAGCTCAGATATTAAGAAAAAATGTGTGCCTATTCAAGTGAAGCATTTTTGTTGCTTCGCATGCCCGTTATTAGTCCATTCCTTATCTTTTCGGACTAAAATCTGAAAGTGTCAAAATGCAAAAGCGTAAGCCAAAAGCGCT
>NW_016171548.1:0-2076 GCF_001687245.7 Rhagoletis zephyria
CAATAAAGTACAGAGCCGCAACAAGGTCCTCAAGTCGCTAGCCGGCAGTACTTGGGGCAAAGACAAAGAAACGTTGCTGGCAACATACAAGGCAATAGGCCGGCCGGTTTTGAACTACGCAGCGCCAGTGTGGTCGCCAGGGACTAGTAGGACGCAGTGGACGAAGCTACAGACGGTACAAAATACGGTACTTAGGACAGCGACGGGATGCCTCCTGATGTCGCCAGAACATCACTTGCACGGCGCGGCGCAAATGCTCCCAGTTAAGGAGCACAACATAATGCTCTGCAAGCAGTTCCTGATCGGGAGCCACAGAAGTGGCCACCCAAACAGACAGCTGCTTGCAGAGGAGCCCTCGCCTAGGCACGTCAGGAGGCATCTATATGAACTGACGGACGAAGTCCAGAGGTTCATTAAGCAACCTCTGGACCCGACAGCGTACAGACAGGCCCTGAACGGCATTCACAGGGACTCAGTCTCGAGTTATGTAGACTCTAGACCTGTGAATGCCGTTCTAGGCATACCACCCCCGGACATTGACGAGACAGAGCTTCATCTGCCTCGGGAGACACGCACTACACTTGCTCAACTTCGCTCCGGCTACTGCAGCAGGTTAAACTCCTACCTGAGTAGGCTGAATGAGGATGTGCCGAACGAATGTCCGGCATGCGGAGAGACCCCACATGACTCGAACCATCTCTTCGCATGCCCGGAAAACCCGACAACCCTAACGGCCCTGTCCCTGTGGACAGATCCCACAGAAGCTGCACGCTTCCTAGTTAGTGGAACTTGACGACAACGACTGAGATACCAACCGATCTGGGCGGGGTTGTTGTAGCCGCTACAACAACAACAACAACAACAACAACATCTCTGATTGATTTTTATTTCCAACTTTTGTAAAGACCGATATCTGGGATATGAATATTGGTGAGGACTGTTTTGAAAACTTTTTTTCTTTTGATTGCATGTACAATTATGTATTCACATACATATGTATATTTATGTACTTTTTCATAAATCTTAAAAGTCGGATACCATTTGCTAGAAATATAAAATATATTTTACGTGAATGAACCTTTTATTAAGCACCTAAAAAACTGCCGTTGTTCGTACTAATGTAGAATTTGGTATAAAAACTGCATAATTTTTGTAGCGGTATTGACGGGTTTTACATAAGTTCTACATGTTTTTTATGAGGTTGTTAAAGATCAGCCCGCATATATACTTACAACTTTAAAATAATTTATCTCGAAACAATTTTTGAGAGTCGAAACACTTAAGTTTTTATCAGTTAGGCTTCTTTGGCTCTCATGGTCTAATATACTATACATACATATGTGTGTAGGCATGTACCTTATCAGAAAAAAATGGTCGCCGTATACCCCTGATTTAAATACAAAGCAAATTTTTAATGGCCTTCTCTAGTCTATAGGGACATATTCATAGTCAGAATAAAGTCGACTCTAAATTCCGGTGTGACATTAAAACTTTCCTCAAATCGCATTACCATTCGCGATACGGTCAGGTTGTAGGCATAGCTTAACGTTTTGCATTTTATCTACCGTGAATGGTAGCTGTTTTCCGATTATTGTCAGCCGGCGAACAGCTGTTCCGTTATCGAAGAAATGTTAGGTTGTGTTTTTCATTGATTGGATTGGAAAAAATGGCATTAACTAATTTATTAGTGAGAAACTATTTAAAAGCTGTTATATATAATAATAATCCTTTGATAATAACTGCGCGCTTGGGGCACACAATACGTGGCAAACGGCCGGGAGTCGCTAGGTCATTGGAGCAACGTTTGCAGGGTAGGTGACCGTTGCAGCGTGCTAGTATTGTTTGTCCATCGAATGTTACGTATTAGCAAGTGTAATTAAATATTTTGTTTGTTTTTATTTCAGAGGAAAATGCTAAAGACCCCGAGCTAACCGCGCGTGTTAACATTGGGTTTCCACGTTTGAAACCTTCACGCTCTGAACAATTGAAGGAGCGCCTGGCGCACTTGAAAGCACAACGATCTAGCGAAGAAGTGGAGAAGTTGGCTCGCTCCAACAAATGTAGGAATTACACTCA
>NW_016171548.1:6939-14284 GCF_001687245.7 Rhagoletis zephyria
TTAAAAAAAAGGATAACTAAATATTGCTGCAAATCTTCAAATTTTCAGTATCACATGGATGGCGATACACACGGCCTTGTTTATAATGGCAACGTCATAAAGCCTGCAGAGGCAGTAAGTGCGCCGGAGGTTACCTTCGATGGAACGATTGATCCAATAACAGGAAAGGCAAGTTAAATTTCAAATTTTTTCTCAACAAAAAGTGGTTTAATGGAAAACTTTTTCTTATCTAATCTATAATAACAACTTGCAGAAATCTGAAGGTGATTTTTTCTGGACGCTTGTTGCCTCTAACCCAGATGCACACTTTTCCGACAGTTCATCTGAATATGTACACTGGTTTATGTAAGGTTTTCAGGTGTTTGTTGCGAAATTGATTTAAAAAACTTATTTATCTTTAATTTTTTAGATCGAATATTCCAAATGGTGACGTTAAGAAGGGTGAAGTGCTCGTAGACTACTTACCACCTTTTCCACCAAAGGGCGTGGGCTATCAACGTATGATCTTTGTGCTGTACAAACAAAACGGCAAATTAGATTTCAGCAAATACAAGCTGCCTACGAGCGACAAGTATAATTTGGAGAAGCGTACATTTAAAACACTTGATTTCTATCGCGAACAGCAGGATAATATTACACCAGCTGGATTGGCATTTTTCCAAAGCGATTGGGATAGCTCACTTACAAAGTTCTACCACAATGCTTTGAGTAAGAATATCTCGCCCAAAATTACGCGTATATTAGTTTTTATCAAAAGTTTTCGATTTTTCTTAGATATGAAGGAGCCGATATTCGAATATGATTTCCCCAAGCCATACCTGGCTGATCAGAAATTCTTCCCTCTTAAGCAGGCGTTTAATTTGTATCTGGATCGCCACCGAGACCCTAAGGAAGTTAACAAGGAATACCTAGAACGCAAATTAGCGAAAACGCATCCTTTTGAAGGTCCCGAAAAACCGTTGCGTTTTCCAAATGCACATCCAATACGTGGTGTGCCTTCATGGTTAAAGACAGAAATACGCAAACGTCGACTGGGCATCGGTCGCATTAATGATTACAAATAAGCGATGTAATTCTAAATTTGGCGGTGTGTTTTACAGTTTAGAAAAAATATAGTAAACGTTAATAAATAGATGTGTGTTTTATATTAAAATGCAGGAAACTTTAACGCAAGTCCCGGAAAATTAAAAAAAAATTCGTTCAAATAATCGAGGGATCACTGTAGTAGGGATCGCGGCTCAAAATTTAGCCGAAAACACCAGGCGCGCAGAAATGTGCAGCAAGAAATCCCGCACCATTCACAATTGATATCTGATCATTATTAGGCTGTGTTCACACGTGTTCATATGAGTCACGGTACACAATTTGTACCTAAATCTGCAATTGAAGTCAAAATGCATATTTTGTAGCGCTTTAAAGCGAAAATGATGAAAAAATCATATAATTTTGACTACCGCACCATGCGGAAGCGGTCGTTTCATCTGTTCGCTATATAACTACAAATTCATAGACATTATCATGCATAGTCACTATTAAAAGTTTATTATCAGGTTATTATTACATGTTATACATAAATAAATATTAACGTAAATTGGATTTAATCAAATTTTGGTTTTCTAATAGATAAAATCTATGTGGTTAAGTGGCCACATCACCACATACGTTACAACCGTTTACATAGCACATTCTCGTTATATTTTCGTTTTTTTATATATTTATAAACTCCTAAGGATTGCATTAAAATACTAACAAAAAATTCTTACAAATAGAAAACTTTAATAGATATTTTTAATAAAAGCGCCTTTGCATAACAAGAATGCTTCAGATTATACAGGTGGTGTCAGGTATAAAAATAAAAACTCCATTTTCGATACTCGTATTTTTTGTTTGCTTTTATTTAAAATTAGTTTAAACTAATGTTAAACATTTTAATACTATCAACATTTCACTTCCCAATATTTGGCATATATTTTTTTTTTTATTGGTTTAAGGGGCTCCTTTCGGAAAAAGGAAGTGGAGTTTATATTTTCATACCCACACAAGTATAGAAACTTAAGAATTTGCATTAAAGATATCAAACAATTACATATTATTTTGTCAGTAACAAATATTTGGCACAATTGTTAATTGTATTAAATTGTCGTTCGTTAAAATGGTAATGCATCAATCACATATATTTCCAATACAAGTGAAAATTGTACAAACAAAATTTATTCATAGCTTAAAAGAGATGACACGCTTGGCGGTTCGACCGAAGCGAATTTAAAGCGACTTGAAAGCTTTATTTTTGCAATATTACCCTGCGAAAACCTTTGAAATCAGTGGTTTCATAAAAAAACAGAATTAAATACGGATTCACTGAGTTTTTTTTTTTTTTATTTTTGCGCGGTTCAAACCAGAGAAAAGAGTTAGAAAACTATTTTCCAGATTTTTGATCAGCGATGTCATAAACATAATGACGGTTAGTTCATTTCTTAAGATGGAAATTTGTCTGCAGAAATATTAATTTCGCGACACCCTTAATTTTCAAACAGCATCTTGTTTTTTAACTCAGCTTTCTTATAACCGATTATAGTTCATCTTCAAAGGTACACATTATCAAGGGGCTGTCTTTATAGTATGTAATTAGAATTAAAACAAAAAAAATGTTAAAAGCAAAGAAATACGCAAGGTCATACAAGTTCATAAACATTAACAAGAAATTATAAGTACTAAGCTCAAATATTAAAGTCCGCCATTTGTTCGATTATTGGGTAATTATGCATTATACTAACAAAGTGGAGTTGATTTCATGAAAATCAGTCATTGCACTGAGCCTCTTATAAGTAGAAACAAGAACTAAAACCGAGGCTTGAAAACTTTCCCGCCAGCAGCAAATTAAAGTTGTTAGCGAAGTTATATAAAAAAAAGAAATAAAACTTCTTTCGTGGAATTAAAAAAAATTTATAGATATGCTTGCACGACGACGCTCATGTGAATTGCTTAAAATTACGATGCAAAATTATACAACATCGTGCTTTTAATTTTTGCTCTAAATTAAGATTGTGCAAAATTGAGGTTATATTCTTATTTAAATATGCTTTTCTACTGGGTTAAATTCATTTAACAATTTGAATTATCAAGTTGAGAATTCGTTTTTCTTTTGGTATTATCAGGCAGGTTCTGCCATTCTCTTCCGAGTGAATTTCAACCATAATCACTTTGAATTGAAATTGAATGGGGTTGAAATTCACTCGGAAGTGAATTGCATAACCTGCCTGTTTATGTTTTTTTACTCAACTCTACTAATTTCACCTAGTTTATGAGGTTAATGTAGGTTCGTTCTTAAAAACTAAATTCGAATCCGGATTACCTATACTTTATACTGCCTTTTCAATGGCTTAAGTCTTGCCGCTTTCCTTTTTGCTTTATTTCAAATTTTAGTCGATTTTAAGTCTCCGCCTTGCCGTAGGAACCTGCTGCTGGCCGGTACATAGCCGGCAATGAGAGCACCTGTGGCAGATTAAATGCGTACTTTCGCTTACCGATATTCTTGAAGACATTGTCCATGCGTGTGCCCTCGCTAAGAACAAAACATAGATTATATATTCATAAAAAAAACATAAAATATTAAAACAGCAAAGTCCAATGGTCATACCTTCTCATCGTGCTCAGTACGTATGGCACACTTTTGGCAGGTAAATGGAATTCTTGAACCAATACTCGACACTGTTCCAATGTCACCGACATACCCGTACGGTCTTTGGCACTTTTGCATGAGGTAAAACGCAAGCCTGACATCAGACGGCAAGCATCTTCAGCCAAGTGTAAAATTTTCACATTTTTCGATACATTCGAACGCAGCTGCTCCTCCATAAAACCCAGTATGTTGGCAAGCGCTTGTGGTGCTGGCGGATGAGGTTCATGCTTGCTGGGCGTCTCTGGCTTAACCAGCTGCAACTTACGATATCGACTATAATACTGTTTCAGACGAACAAAGTTATCCCAATTGGAACGATGTTGTTCGCGTGTTTGACCTAGAGTCTCAGCCAGCGTAGCCTTTTCGTTAATTCCGATATTGAAGAACACCGGTGTTAGTTTGAATGTAAACGTCTCTTGAGTTGGCACGATAACATACACATGTTCCGGCACTGGCAGCAGCACATTCAATGCCTGTCGCGAACCTGTAACCCGTGGCAGGGGGGCCAGCGTGTGAGCATCGCTGCTGTACGTGGAAAGGTGGAGACGAGATGATTGAGTTTTAGTAAAATTTGAGATAGTACATAATTCTATGATATTCTTTTACTTTTGTGCGCTACTACGTATAAGCGTGAAATTCACTGCAGAAAGATCCTCGATGGCGACACACATATCACCCCACATATCCGTCTCATTGCCATATAGTGATAGCAGACCTTCAAAGTACGCCAGTGGTCCTAAATCCCTGAGTATCTTTATGAAGTTTTCCGTTATTTCAGTGCTCCATAATTTGGCCATCAGTGCACTGATGAGGGCAGTCAACTTTGAATAGCAACATTTGTTCATAAAAGTTAAAAATATTTTTAAGATTATGTATTAGCTTGCTGCAAATTGCTTACCGCTTGTGAAAAGCACACATCTCTGCGATACATAATTTCCAAATTTATGCTGTTGCGTTTCATATCTTGCTGCAGACGCTGCACAGAATGCATTAGCCGCGCCGTCTTCAATAGGCCATCCATAGCGTGACGTAGTTTGCGCATTGAAGGGCGCAACTCGGAAGCCCAATCAGTGGTAAGCGATAAGTCGAGGCCTAAAATAGAGTTTATAAAATAAAAAAAAAGATAATTTTCATCACATTCATCGACATCATTATTGATATCAAGATTGGTTTATTCATCCCCTTAGAGTATGTCACTAGCAATCTGTTTTTGTCTTTGCCCCGACCGATTCGAGGACTTTGTTACGGCTCTGTTTTTTATTGACTATTGCAGTTGTGTGCTGTCAAAGGCAACCACTACAATTTTCGGCTAATCTACGGCCGGAACTGTATTGCCATCGACCCGTATGCCCTCAGTGTAGCTTGACTTCTCTTATTCAGGTTGTAATAGTGGGGTTTCGTACGGAAAAGCGTTCGGTTTTGTACAGTGAAGAAGCTAGAAAGGTTTGAGGGATAAAGATTCACTAAGAACCGGGGAGTTTCGTTGTATAGAAATTAAATATTGTACTACTACAACACGTGTTGGAAGGCTGGACCAACACTCACATCAGACGTAATGACTCCCATAAGCAGCTAGCTCTCTTTTTAGGTGGCAACATTTTTAAAAACTTTTCGTTCGAATTTAATAGTCACTTTATGATTTTTACTTGTTTATCATAATAGTTGCTATTATTACATCCAGTTGGTTTTCAGCAAAAATTTAACATTCATTTCAATAGTATTATTGAGTTTAAGCAGGTATTTCGGAGATCACCACATCTCATCAGACTTCTTTCTCTAACTTCAGCAGGAATCGAACTCGCATCATCGATTAATTGACTAGTTGGTTCCAATGAACTTAAAAACTGGAAACCCCAAAAGTATTTTTCAAAGAATTTTCAACAGCTAAGTAAAATTTTTGAGGTTTTCAATACCTCTAAAATTTTTTAGGAATAAGGGAAAATTATTAAAATAAATATGTTCCCATGACCGGCGGAACATCCTAAATTTATAACTGCAGCATTCCACAAAACTCTTTGGGAATTTGTATGCGGTTACAACAACAACCATAAAAAAGAAAAATAATTACAATACATTCACTTACCGTCGGTGAATTTGTTTCCTTTTTTCTGAGCCACGATGGTTTCCTTATCCGTCGTCGATTGTTGTGTTTGTGCTTCAACATCCTGCGTTAAGTCCAAAATCAGTCCATTACCATTTGCATTTGTCTGTTTACCTTCTGCGGCCCGATCAGTTTCTTCCATGTCAGCAACTTTAATTTGATTAACCACTAGATCTGGCGGAGCAGGCGAGTGCGTGAAGCCAGCGCGTTTCATATTAGTTTTTGGTTGCCTCAGACGTATTGCTGGGCTACCACAACGACCACAGAGAAATTTGATTTTGCTAACCAGGCACATTACGCTCGCTTCGATGTTTAATTGTGTCAAATCGAGCGGTTCAGGCTCCTCAGTGGGCCGATAGTAATTAGCCGAAGGGGAAGAGCTCATAATTTTTGTGTCCAGAAAACTTCCATGGTTCAGTGTGGTCGCATTGTAGTCTATATCCAATTCGGGATCAATGTACGTATAGTAATGACAGTTATTATCATTTGGAGTGAATGTTTGTGTCATGGCCGTATTACTGATGTTAGTTGACTGTTCAACATCAAAATCATCTAGATCAATTAACTGAAGTGTTGAACTGGCACTTCGATTGTTGGCTTTCAAGTCATCTGCACCACAATAATGTCCTTCGTTAAACGCGATGTCAGTTGCAGTGTCATGCAGATGCACGGGCAGGGATTGAAATGTAGCTTCAGCTTCCGAATCATTCTCTGCTGTAGTTCCAGTATTTATAACCACCGTACGATTGCGCAGTTGTTCGTTGTATGTTTTTACAGTGCGATGAAGAGCGTGTAGGGCATTTATATCCATTGTCGAGGGTGAGGGACGCAGGCAGAGGCTATTTGAACGCACCAGTGGGCGGCCAACGCCCGTAGGCGTCTTTGTGCGAGGCCAGAGATCAGGTGGTGCAACAATGGGTGTGGCAAAATCTTCCAGTTCTGGTGATTTTAAATCCAAAGCGCACAGTTGTTGTGTGATTTTACGAAATGGTGACATTGGCTGTGAAATTGAAACATTTTACTACTATTTTAAATCAAAACCGAACACGATTTACCATTAACACATTATCTGGCTCCTCAATAATGCGATGTTGTTCCACAAATGCGAACGCTTCTTCCACCAGATTTGGCTCCCAAATATTTAACAGCGTTTTGGTTTTTGTAATCATTTCATTACATAAAGGCATCATGCCTTTCGGGTTTTTACTTTTCGCAAGGGAAAGTAGCTGTGACATTATTTCAACAATCTCTTTGCGCAGCTGCTTGATAGCCTGTACAGCGTCGTTGGCGGCCTGCACTTTACATGCATTGCCCTGTTCGAATTTTGTTGGTGAATCTTTGGTTTCCTGCAGAAGTCTGTTAGAAAAGTTAAATAAATTGCTGCAATTTCTTACTATCATCTGAATATTTTAAATTTATTTACTTTATAAGCCCTCCAGTGCGTCCTTTGCTTGCATGGCGTGTAAATGCGCCAACCGTTATAATATCCAACACACCCGAACGATTCAGCGTGTCATTTTGTGCCCACATTCGTTGCAAATGCAAATTGACTGGCACAAATTCCA
>NW_016171549.1:0-3034 GCF_001687245.7 Rhagoletis zephyria
GTAACTAGTACGAAAGCGACAATTGTCTCCGAACCCGCTGCAGGGTATTAAAATAATTCAACGATATTAATAGAATGATGCAGACACATGCATATGCATATGTATGCATGTACATACGAGCACCACTAAGGGCCGGTTGTTCAATGTCTGATTAGCACTAATCGGAGGTAGAAGCTCGGGTTATATACAACGACTGCTTTATCGATCACATGTTATATGCATGATGTCGAAAACGTCGATAATGATGTTTAACCGGCAAGTAGTGATAACCAGACATTCAGTAACCGGCCCTTAATTTCATTTAAAACACTGATAGGCACTGCCTTGCCCGCGGGCAAAGCTCTTTTAAGCTTTCTATAAATTTGTATAGGCGCGAGCAGAGTAAAAGCTCTCCCAACCAACGCTGTTTTAAAGAAATGGCGTTTCGTCCATATCCGCTGTAGCGTACCTAATGTAGAGGTAGATGTCGCCCTATGCACTATGCATTTTTTTGGAAATTTGCAAAGCAAAGCTTTTATAGCTGTATGGACAAACAACATTGCAAGTTGATAAAAGCGTTGTACAAAATTTGAGATCGATTTTAAGCGATTGTTATTCATATACCCACATACATAAGTATGTACATACATATATTACTTTTCATATCAATTCAAGTCTATTACATGCGCCCATATGTATAATACTTCTATATTAGGCGTGTTTTATTTGACGAGAAATTTAAGCTGTTAGCTTATTTTGTATGGAAGACTTAGCTTATATAGTTATGTTGGCTAAGTATTCCATACAAACTAAGCTAATAGCTTAAATTTCTCGTCAAATAAAACACGCCTATTGGCAGTAAGCTAACTTCCCAATGTGTAAGCATTCCGAAATCTAAGCGGGACAGTCTAGTACGGCTTTTGTGTATTTAATAGGGATGTCTCGAATGCCATATTTTTCACATTCGCGAATCGTTTTTATTACTTAAAAATTTTGTAAATTATTATAACATTGAACGAGTGCTTAACCTATACAGTGTTTTAATCTTGTAGTCAAAGTTCAAGATGGCAATATTATATTTCATAAAAAGAAATTTTGCTGCCTTTTATCCCATGAGGCGATTTCTTAGAGGCTCGCATATAAGGCCGGCTGCACTAGATAATTGCTCACTTGGAACGGCGGGTGGAGCGCTCAAAGTTTTGCGACCCAGGTCTGTAAATTTGTCGTATTTTGGTTTAGTTTTCCACCAATCGAGAGGATTTTCACCGAGATGAGCCCGTTTTTCTTTAAGATAGCTATTGAGCTATTATTTCAAATTTTTGAATGTCTCCAGACTTTACATCTGAGCCTTTGCTTTCGCTGTAGGAATCTAAAATTAGTTTCGTTCCTCAACTTTTCGGGATAAAACCTGTAAAACTGTCAAAAAGCAAAATTACTCTCAGAGAAAGAGAGAAAACCCAAAAATTACGGGAACTCTTTTCGGGTACAAACTGGTAAAACTGTCAAATCTAGTGTAAACGTCAACTTTTGTTTACATAGTTGTTGATTTTCAAAATTAATGAACGCTGATTTATTGTTTATTAAAGACTAATTTACCAAACAAGAAAGGAAAATAATTACCCAAAACACCAGAGCAGCATGACAAACTAAATAAGCAGCGAACGATACGTTTCGCAACTTACGCTAGGCGCACATTGCATCCGATAGGCCGACCGATTTCGGCCAAACAATTTGACCGTCCGAACTGATGCGCACACTTAACCAGATTATTTGTCGACCGTATTTGTACACACAAATCCTAGTTTTCATTACAATTTTGTAAGCTGTGAAATATTTTGATACATTTTAATTGATATACTCTAAACATGTGATTTTATATGTAACTGTTTTGTTTTTTCACCCAATAACTTAATTTTTCGCAGTCCATTTGGTACTTTTCACCTGACATTGGACGAGAAAAACAAACATGTTTGAATTTATCGTCACTGACGGACGTCAACGGCCGATGTCGGTTCGGTTATCGGTTTATGTGTGAGAGGGCTCATATAATCACAAGTGTTTATTCATATCGCCCGCATATAGCCGATATCGGCCGAGCACAATTCGGCCGATGCCGGCTGCAGTGTGCGCGTAGCGTTAGAGGAATAAACTGGCTTATGTAGCGCTCCGCTTTGCCAACGCAACCCAAAACCCAGAAGAAAACAAAAAAAGACTAATTTAAACAAAAAATGCACAGCCAATTAAGTGTAAACTGTTCTCCTGGAACTTTTCAACGTATAGAAAGTGGTAAGCTACATAGATATGTATGTGTTTAAAGATCAGTAGTGCAATTCACTAACTTTTAAAGATATGATTTGTCGAGGTCTAATATAACGATTTTTGTGGTTTGCAGTAACGATTGTGTTATTCGGTAACTCTTTTTTAACGACACTCAACAGCTGACATTTTCTTTTTATTTCAATAAAAGAAAGGTGGCATCTCAGCTTAACGAAACCTCAAAAAATGCGAAAAGCTCAAAGAAGAATGACAAAAAACAAATAAATTCCTTGCTTTCAAAGTGGTATACGCATAGTTTTCTGAATATTTTAATATACTTTTACAAAAAGTAAGTAAAATAAAACGTTTATTTATTTTGTATTATTAGACATAACCATTTTCGCATATTATAGAATGGCTTCGTCTGTACCCAGTGTTCAAAAGAGAAGCCGGACCACAGCAGAACAACTAAGTCGCATGGTGGACTTTTTAGAGGAAACGCCAGGATTGGCAGGATCAAGGTTCCAGAAGCTTCATGGCAAGTCGGACTGCGACAAGAAGTGGAGTGAGCTAGCGTCAATGCTGAATAGCCTTGGTGGTTCGGTGAAGAACAGGGATGAAAAATGGAAATTTCAGATTGAACCTAATATCTTAAAATAAATGCACCTAAATGAGACAGATTGTACCTAAAGTAAAGTTACATCATTCGTTTGTAGTTTTTTTATTAATTTTATTTTAAATATTAATACAAAAGATGGATGTACTTTAAACTTGAGTAGATTTTTTGTTTAACTGAGCT
>NW_016171549.1:13445-14283 GCF_001687245.7 Rhagoletis zephyria
CGAATGGCTGACGTATATCGTCTAAGACTTTAACAACAGCAGTAGAACAGGAGTGACCAGCTCTGAAACCACTCTGCAGAGGGTTTAGGGGTTTATTTTTATGAATGAAGTCAGATATTTGCTGCGCTAAAAGCATCTCAAAAACCTTAGAAAGTCCTGTTAATATACTTATGGGCCTGAATTCACAAATCAGAGAGGCACCAGGTTTTTTGGCTATTGGTGTGACATTTGCTACTTTCCACTTGGATGGAAAGCACGAAGTGGTTAAACAGTGATTGAGTATGTGTGTAAAGCAAGCGAGAATGTAAGGCAAAATTAATTTGACAAACTTTATCGGAAGCTCATCATTCCCCACAGCATTAGATTTAATACTGCATACACATCTGGCCACTTCCTCCTCGCAAACGGAACTAAATTGAAATCTCGAGAGGGTGTGTTGGTCAGAAGACGAAGAAGTGGTATTTGTTACAGACGTGTAATTAGTCAAGCAACTACTTGAAGCAAAAAAATTATTGAGTTCATTGGGATCAAGTGAGCAGGGTATTTCTGAGCTTGACCGCACGCCCAACCTTTTCGAATTTCCCCAGAGCTGTTTAGGAGGCAACGATACGTTAAACTTTGCGCAGAAAAAATTCTTCTTAGCTAGCCGTACAGAAATCGTAGCCGAATTCCGGGCACGTTTGTAGAGGTTCCAATTGTCCTCTGTTGGCCTCCTTTTCCAGGTGTTGTAGGAAATATTACGCCTTTTAATCGCTAATTTAACTTCTTTGTTAAACCATGGACAGGAGAGTGACTTAGAGATACACTGGCGAATAGGTACATGCTTATTAAAGAAATA
>NW_016171552.1:0-9715 GCF_001687245.7 Rhagoletis zephyria
CTATAATAATAATTACGACTGTAGCAGTAATGAGCCTACTTACCTTCTTCGGCATTCAAAGTACCTGCTTGGTTTCCAACTTAGTTAGTTAGTTGGTGAAGAGCTTTGATGTAGCAGAATTTCAGACACTGCGAACTAAAGGAATTTTTTTTTACATATAGTATATCTCTTAAAGACATAGTCCCTAACCCAATATGCGCAAGATGCCTTCGAACATTAAGCTTTAAAATAAATTCTTCTTTGTCTAGCCAAGCTCGGCCGATGACGAGAGATTGTGTTCTGAAGTCTCATCATCTTCAAGCCAGAGTCGGCATTCAGATTCTATGATCAGATATATTCGGCGCGTATGAAATTGCAGTCGATTGTGATGAGATAGGTACCCACTTCGTAGCCTGACTCATCAGCGATCTTATGGACTTCGATCCACATCAGGGGCCTCGTAGCCAGCACAGTGTTACCGTATTTTTGGCTGCTTGCCAGCTGAAAAGACAACTAGAAGTATACTCTTCAAACACTTTTCAAGATTTAATATGGCGGAGGTTCAGAGATGCCTTTGTAGGAGTATCTTCTAAAGTGACATAGTATTTAAAAGATTTTAAACTTTTCAAAGTTTTCTCCGTATTTTTTTAGGACCCCTCGGGATTCTTCTTGTTTTATTTTGTGGGATTGGTTTTTAGAACTTTAAAGCTTTTGTCGCACCGTTTTTAGAGCTTTTCCTGGCTCTGCGTTTTATAGTTTTCGGAATCTTTCGGAATTTTACGGGATTTTTCGACACTTTTCGAGTTTACTTTGGTGTAAAGTATTTTGTGAAGCCACAAATACTAAGTACTTTTATAAGCAGTACTGCGTTAGGTGCAAGAAATCACGGATTTTGTATCTATTGCGTACAATTACACCTCAGGCGCATGCCTGTATGTTTATTTTTGTTCGCCACTGTTCCTGCCTGCGGTTAGTTGACACAGCTGGTTGCGCAGAAACGCCCTACTTTTAAGGACCAGCCACAATTGAGCATAAATGCCTTCGGGTATCTTTTCTATACAGTCGCTTCCACATCGCGTATCCATATGCTTGTGCGTGCTTACGTTTTTCCGGTTACCGCTTGCCTTGAGCCTGACACATGTCCTTAAGCGTGCGCGCATGCTCATAGGCAAGTTGTAAGTGTGCAAGTGTCGATGGTATGCGTTTCGTTCCGCTGTAATTACGAGTACCACAAGTAATTCAAATACATATGTATATATTACAACTTCCTTTTTTTCTGCGCTTCAGCTCAACTTTGACGATTACCAAGCTGGGGTCTTGTTAGTGACATTGCTACTGTACAGCTGCGTTCAAGTGTTTCCATAAGGCACTTGCTGTTGTATATAGTAATTATGTGAAGTGTGCGCACTTTAAACTCGGGAGTAAAGACAGCTTACATTTATACAAACATGTCTACATACCTATATACAGTGAATGTTAGTGAAAATCGTACAGTACACTTTTTAAATAAAAAAATGTTTAAATTACATACCAACCAAATTACATAAAAACCATATAAAGTTTGTAAAAAAAAGACGAAGTTTCAACAAAATTCAAAATTTCACAATTTTCTGTTTTTTTCCGTTGACACTTTTTCGCATTTTCTTCCATATCGCAACACCATCGAGAAAAAAAAATCAAGAGTATTTGATAACCACTTCAAACTTGCATTTTATTATGCTGAAAAATAAAAATGCATACCAGAAACTTTTCAAAAAATTCGCATCAAAATGTTTGAAATTTGTATAAAAATTTTTTTTTTCAAATTCTTTACAAATTTTGAAACTTGTGAGTTACATGGATTTTGTTGTAGTGTGCACCATATTTTTATTAAAAATGAATGAATTTAAAATAAAACAAAACATTAAGAAATGGGAAAGAGTTTACTGTGCGATTTTCACTTACACTCACTGTATGTATTGTATTAATGGATGAGCTCACAGAGACATCGCCAGTTTAATGGAATATTCGGCTCATTAAGGTTACTTATAAATCATAAAAACGTTCAGCGGAAAAGTGTTGCTGTAAGTAGTTAGTAGCAGCAGATAAGCGCCGCGCTTACTTCGAACATTTTTTTACGTTATTCCATTTGGGGTTTTTTCACAGGAGCTAAAATTTTAAACTTTTTTAACTTTGACGGATAAGCAGTTTTACCCACCGTGACGCACAGTTTTTATACTTTTTTTTTTAAATAAAGAGTTTCTATCGTAAATTTTTCGTTTTTTTTCTTGGTTTATATCCATAACATATACATACGAAAAATCGCAGACCTACGCCTAATCATAATTTTTTTTTCCAAAAAACGATGGGGTCTGTACTAATGTGCTTTAATTTTTCAAAACTTTTTTTTTTGTTTCTGCATTTGCCTCACAGTGCGCTCACGCTGCTGGTACAGCCTGAAATAAGCTATAAACGCCCTGCTCGTTGGCAATAATTTCAAAGTGTTCTAAATGATATTTATTTTCTTCAATATTTTTGTTTACTTCATCTAATACCCATTCTAATTCATCCTTTTTGTGGTTTGTTGTTTATTTTTAGAAGCTATTTTCCTCAGCTCAGTTTCACATTTGTTTGCTTTACTTATCTCCTGCGTTTATTTGTTGAATCATCTATCAGCTGCTGTCCTCTTATCAGTTCTACTTTTGTGGACTATCGCTAGCACTTCTCAAGTCGTTGAATAACAAAAACCTCTACCCAATCCAACTGACTCGTTAGGTTGTTATGTATATGTATATGCAGATATGTGCCATAATGAGCGTTGACAATAGCTTATCTAATAATTTAGGTTCCAATGATACCATCCACTTGATATGGGAGGCGCACAGTGCTCTATTTTCGAAAAAAAAAATTAACAAAATATAATAACTCGAGAATGCTAAGAAATACAGATGGGGAATTCTCAAAAAAAAATGTCTTTTTATAGAAGAAATGTCCTTAAAAAAAAGGGTTAAATTTTTTTTTTTTTGCAACGAACTTTTTAAACACATTTAACGCTTTTATTTTTTAAAGCTCATTACATGCTGTTATTAGGCCAAAAAAAAAAGAAAAAAGTCGAATTTTTTTTTCAAAAAGTTCATTTCATATTGGTTTCAGGTCAAGAAAACAAAAAAGTTTAAAACTTTTCTATTGAACTTAATTTTAAAGGTCAAGTTATTTTTTGATCCAACGAGAATATTTTTCCTGAACTCTCCACCGCAAAAGCTTCAAAATACCGTTACATTTCCTTCGTTATATCTTCTCGCTCTGGAGATATTTGATGTTGTCCCGTTTTATTCCAAAATAGAACACAATGCGACGCGTTTAGCGCCTTTCGCTCCTTCGCTAATTAAAGTCTTACGTCAAAGTGTTAATCAAAACTTTGAACATACATCGCTTAAATTAACTTATTTTTCTACCTCCCAAACGGTGCACAAAAAGCTATTCAGATTTCAGTTAATAATTCGGCACTCTTGATATGCATTTCAAATTGTTTGTGCAGTTGTTTCTAGCTCCTCAACTTCTATCGCCGCTCAGCGCTTTTTGCCATCGGTGGTCGCTCTGTTCGCATATGTATGTGGGCTCTCGTTAGCATTTGCCGCCCCACTTTTTTTTGGGTTCCACATTTGGCGCGTTGCCGTTGTTCTCTGCATTTTCGTCGCGCTCTATCCAAGTACTCGTACGTGAATTTCAATATATCTCCACCAATGCAACAACAAATGCTATTCTAAGTTTACCACATAATTTTCTAGCTTGCTATGCTGCCCTTTGTTCTTTGTACTTGCGCACAAAAATTAAAAAAAAAACGTCCAACTGCAACAGTGTAAAATATTGTCATGCAATTGTATTGGAGCACTACAACAACAACAATAAAATGATGAAAACAACAATAGTGCGGCGGCATTGCCAGCATCGAACCATAGCTAAAGCACCGCATATACTAAGTAATTGTCGCCTGTAAGTGAATATCGCAGCGTAAAGAGCTCGCAGGCAGGCAAGCAGGCAGGCAGGCAAGCAGTCCGAAAGCCACCGGCAGCCAAACAGAGCGGGTAATCAGGGAGGCCGACTGGCAATTGAATCCAATCCACAAGCAACAACAACACCACCAACAATTCAATGCGCTGAAGCTGCTACAATTTCCACGAGTCTACTGTGTTTTCGGTTGTTTGCTCGGTTTCAGTCTCCTTGAGCTTGTNATTGTCGCCTGCAAGTGAATATCGCAGCGTAAAGAGCTCGCAGGCAGGCAGGCAGGCAAGCAGTCCGAAAGCCACCGGCAGCCAAACAGAGCGGGTAATCAGGGAGGCCGACTGGCAATTGAATCCAATCCACAAGCAACAACAACACCACCAACAATTCAATGCGCTGAAGCTGCTACAATTTCCACGAGTCTACTGTGTTTTCGGCTGTTTGCTCGGTTTCAGTCTCCTTGAGCTTGTGGAACTGTGAAAATGTGCGACGCGTGATCTTCCTCATAAGCGATTTTCCGTGCCATGGACTGACATTATTAAAGATTCTTTTGTTTTGAAAATTTCTTTTGTATTTGTGGCTAAGAACTGCATACTTTTTTCTTATGAATTTTTTATTTTAAACTTCATTAGTCTTCTAAAAAAAGTGTATGTAACTGTGTGCTTCCATAAGAGTAGATATCGCTGTGAAAACGCAGCCAAATTGTTAACAATTTAAATGTGTAAAATGTCTGCAGTCCTTCGCTCTGTGTGACGCAGTTGAGGAATGGAAAAAAAAAATCGAGGAAACTAAAACTTTAGTAGACCTTCAGTCAGTCGTTCGCTCCAATGATGTACAAAGTGCGAACAAATGTAATTCAAAAATTCGTTAATTATTAGATGTACTGCATATGTATATGTAGAGCAATTGTATGCGTAAAGTGTTTTTAATGTGCAAAGAAAATAAAATTGGCAAACAAGCAGCGAAATACTGAAAAATAACGCAACGCAGAGAAAGAAAGAAAGAAAAGAACATCATAAAAATCTATTTTGACTTTGTGCCAACCGTATGTAGTATTTGTAGTACAATAAAGACAGTGAAACCTCGTTTTAAATGTACAAGTGTGAATTGTTCGAAGTATTTGTTACAGACTGTAAATTTTAAACGACTCGAACGAAAAAAATTCAGATAACGCAAACATTTGCTTCAACCAGAAACAATCCTTGGGGTGAGGTTAAGCAACTTTCACAAAAAAAAAACAAAGATAATTATTATGGTAATACAAATTGTTTTTACATATAATGCAAATTTTCTAATATATAATGACTAATGGATAACAGTTTAAATTCTTAGGTTAAAATGAGTTCTCTTCAACAATTCTACGCCACCTAATAAGATAGCTGTATATTTACTCTTAGTAACGTAATTATAGCATTGCAATAACAAAGAAAATTTATTAAGAATTATATATGTATATAATCTATGCATACGGTATCTCTTCCATACGCGTATGTACATATGTATGTACAGTATCGGTCATATAATTAGCACCACAATCTCAAGGCGATATTGTTTGCCACTTATGTATGTTTACTTACTTATTTTTAAGAATTTTCAATTAAAATGCAGTTCATTCTCTAATAAAGCCCATGTTAACC
The DNA here is from genome assembly GCF_001687245.7 of Rhagoletis zephyria. NCBI lineage: Eukaryota > Metazoa > Arthropoda > Insecta > Diptera > Tephritidae > Rhagoletis > Rhagoletis zephyria. The sequence continues at coordinate 5,598 of NW_016171552.1, forward strand.
CAAGTTTGAAACTTTGTAGAAACAAAAAAAAAATGAAATAAAAAAATACGAATCAACAAATTTTCATCAAAATTTCAAACTTTACTCTCTGACTTCTGACACTGACACTTCTGTCAGCATTTTTTGAGTAAACATTCAATTTTAGATTTTTTTTGCTAAATTTATTGCGATTTTCTCCCATATAAAAATAACTTGTGTTTATTCGTTATATGGAGGCAAATCTGGTAATTTTTTGCCACTTGAAACTTTCACATTATTGCACTAAAATTGAATGGTCTATACTCAAACAAATTCCAATACTTCTAAGAAAAAAGTTGAAAATCTGGCTAAATATTTTTTAGTTTTCTACCAAGTTTTAGACTTGTCTTTAAATGCGTTTTCTTAGAGAATGAACTGTATTTGAATTGAAAATGCTTAAAAATAAATAAACATAAGTACTAATGATATGACCGATACTGTATGTGTATGGATGCATACGTATGGAGAATTTTATTCTATTCTGTTGCTCATCCTTGTTGCTGACTGCGCCAGTTCATGGAAAAAGCTCGGCGCTATCTAAACATTCTTTAATGTTATTCACTGTAAAATTAATTTGGGCGCATTTTTGTTTACATTTTCACGCGCAACCCTTTATTTATTTTTATTTCATTTGTTTTTGCTCTCTTTTTTTGCTGCTATTTTTTAGAATCGCTTCTTTTTTCAACGTGTCCGATCATGATTGAAGACTTTCACACCTACGATTTATCAATTACTTTCGCCTCTTTTACTTTTTGCTTTTTTTTGGTTGGTTTTTTATTTTTACATTTTTTTTTGTTTTAGTTTTCCTTCGAGTTTTTATTAATTCTCTAGCTTTCTTTGCTCTTCTGAAATTAATTTCTTTATTAGTGGCTACTTATCAGTTGCCGTCGTGGTATTTTTTCTATGACTTATGCAAGCGTACATTGCATAAGTGCTGACTATTTATTTGCAGTTAGAAAATATCTATTTTGTTTAAATACCTTTGTGTGTACATAGATTAGGGTAATTACATAGTATGACATATGTATGTATGGGTGGATAGTTGTACGCATGCATGACTTATTTATTAAAAGAGTATTCTTTTGAATTCACCAACCATAACTGAAAATTTGTTCTAAGATAAGTACAAAGTTACAAAAAAACTTTGAAACTCAATATTTAAAAAAAAATCAACTATTTCCATATTTAAACTCCACTTGTATTCAACTCACGCCGAGCGCACGTTTAGTACATTCAAGGCTTTTCTGCGCGGAAATCGAATGAAAATGCTGCCAGGAAACTTCAAAATGCATCTTGTGATTCAATTCTACTACAATTATAGAGATTAAAGTTTTGTGCGAAAGAAGAAAATAGTCAAATATTGAAAGTAAACATTTTTCATATAATGAAACTAGTTCATAGTTTTTCTCTTTTAATTTGTAATAAAAAAATTTCTAAAATAAATGTATTTGTTGATTATTATATTTCGGTTTCTGTCTTTTTTTAATGCCTACTTTTGCCTTTTTTGCGATTTCTAGTGCCTTTTCCTGCCTATTTCGCTATTTTATTTTGCCTTTTCTAGCCTATTTCGTTGTTTTATTTTGCCTTTTTTACTAAGTTTTTAGGTCATAAAAATCCGTTCCCTGCTAATAAATGATTTTAATTCAAAAGTAAATGATTTTTATTCCCTAAAAAATATAGCGAAAAAAATTAAGTATTTAGTGCACTACTGCATTTTGTGATTTATGAGTTTTTTAACCTTGAGTTTGAATTTTTCATGATTTTTCTTTAGTTTTGCTCAACATTTTATGATTTTTTTTTTAAATTCCCATCCGTTGTTTAAAACTTTATCAGACTTAGGTAAGGAGGGCGCATACGATTAACTCGTACTTCCACTCGGAGGCCGGCGGCTTGCCCATTGTGGTTGCTCTCCTCCTTCTAACCAAAGTTATTCCATTCATATTGTCAGTATGGTGTTTGTTGAGCCATTTACTATCTTGGATGAAACTGTAGAGCACCGATATTTTCTCCTCCGCTATCTCCACCAAACTCTTAAAAAAGTCCAAGAGCTTGAGATGCCTTTGTCTGGCGAGCTGGGCATTGATGCAAGAAGTGTTGAATCTATTCCTCTATTGCTATCTATTGCTATCTATTACTAATTACAATAACACCCAGATACATATTATCGATACAAGGCCAAACGACAATCGAGGTAAATGAGAGAACCAACATCTAGCCGGGGAAGCGGCAGCCGCAATCCTTAGTCGGGACGAGCTCCACCTTGCATTAATTTCAAATACGATGAAGGCATAGCTCGGAATGACTACGCCAGGAAAAGTGCTTTCTTGGGGGGTGTCAACAAGTTTCCTGAAGCAATCTTAATAAGAAGAAAACTTCGCTGCATTGTGTCGAACAGTTAGGCTGCCTTAGTGGCACTGAGGTCCCACAAAATAACTTACAAGCTAGTATATTATGGCCTAAGTGTCCCAAACCTAGGATGGGTAGCGTGACATGAAGGACAATATGGATATGAAGAGGCGGAAGAGGAAGGAGTACTAAACGGCACTTAGCTATCACAAAGAAAAAAGAAATGTTTGCCTCTTTTGCGAGCTGGAACAAGAAATGCCAGAATACATTCTCTGTGAACGTGACGCTCTCGATAGCCTTCGAAGCTCCGCATTTCGATGTCCAAGTCCAGAGAATAGTAAGAATTAAAGAGTAAAAATAGGAAGCGTTTTTATGGCACTCAGCCACTCTCCGTTTCTACATGATTCTTATTTAAGCAACTCTTGAATAATTTTCAGTTTTACGTAAGATTCTTTTGTAGACCGCCTTATATCAAATTGTTTTCTTACTTTTTCCCCATTCAAATGAATAAATACTCAATTCATACATATGTACATACATACACTTTCGCTTCCGCATTCAACGGCTTAGCTATCAGTGACCTCTTCGATTGCAAAGATTTCAATGAAAAACATCATTAGATAGAACTAGAGAAGAGAATAAGGTATAGCACCGCAAAAACCGGCAGAGCTGAGGAAATCGTTGAAAGAAGCGTAGCAATTCTAAAGCAATCGGTGGCACGTATGTACATACATATATATGTGAAAACATTTCCAATTTTATGCAGTCTGTTATACTCGTAACCAATTCGCTTTAGTTTGCTTTATTTATTTTTACCGCATAAAAGTTCGTCGTCAATTCAATTCGACTCCAAATGAATGAGAAAATTAAACTAAATGAATAGAGATACACTGCCAGCAAAAAGTATTGGCTCAGACAATTTTTCACAATATATACAAACTTTTTTTGAATTTTTTTCCGCAAATTTTTTATAAAAATATGGTTCGTAATATTAAAAAAAAAAAACAAAAAAAATTTATTTCTAAACACTGCGCAAAACTTCCGAAAATTCAATAAATTTTTATGCAAATTTTCAGTTTTTTAATAAAATTATTTAGAATTGCTTTGAGTACGCAGATTTGTAGCCCTATAAATTTTATTATAAAAAAGTGAAAGTTTGCCGTAGCTTAGAGTCACCATTGATTTTTGGCAATTTCCTTTCACGCAGTTTGTTCCATAAAAAAAAAATTTCGAAAATACTTTGTGCAGAAAAAATGCAAAACACCTTCAACAAAAAAATTCTCAAAAATCAACGCGATTTTGCCTAACTTGAAACTTGCATTTTTGTACTGGAATTTAATGGGCTACTAAAAAGTTGAAAATTTGGGTGAAAATAGTGAATTTTCGCGAGTTTTGCACAAAGCTTAGAAATAATGTTTTTATGTTTTTTGTTGCAGAAAGAACCACATTTTTATAAAAAAAATAACAGATAAACATTAGGATAGAAATTGTTGCGTTTATTGTGAAAAATTCTCTGTGTGCCAACACTTTTTTCCATCAGTGTAGCATATAATTCTATTCCAAGCGCAAGAGCTTGTAGCATAGTTATTCGAAAAGCGACGCATTCAAATAAAATGCAGGAAAAGCCACATCAAATGTGTGCCTGCTCATTTTTATGTTTTTGCGCTGCATGTGGCCCAAAGAAAGCGTACATTGTTGCATTGTTTGCGTGGCAATTACGAGAGCCATTAAAAATTGAAGCACATTTTTGCAAG
>NW_016171552.1:9745-14280 GCF_001687245.7 Rhagoletis zephyria
TAACCTCCTGCAATTTCCAAAAGTTCCACAGTTCAACAGCAGCGCTGGCAGCAAAATCCCATAACCGCCAGCAGCAACATATGTATGTGTATACACATATTCGAGGCGGGAAATTAGCCGATGCAACGAGCGTAGCGCATTCACTTTGCATGCAAAAATGTGGCAGCAACAGCAATTGTGGTGTGATTTCATACATATTTACGTATGTGCAAATGTATGTTTGTATGTAGTTCTCGCATCTTTACGCGATTTGCGAGTTTTTTTCGCAATTTTCTAAACATTTGCCACATTTCTATTTAAAAGAAAAAAAAAAAAAATGCTACAACATGCAATTTGGCGCGCAACTCCCAATGCCTCATTAGCTTCATACATACATATATACATACATAAATATGTAAGTTTGCACTATGCTAGCTGCTGCAGCTGCTGCGTGTGCCTCTATGAACATAAACAGTAGTGCCGTTGTACGGCTAATTCGCTATTTTTAAAAAGCTTTACGTTTTGCCTTATTTTCACCCGATACTTTTTTTTTTTTGCCTTTTCTCTGTTAGCTTGTAGTCTTTAGTTTGTTTATATTACCTTTTTGCGCGCGATTTTAATGCATTTGCGCGTTTTTTTTTTTGAATTTGGTCGTTGTGGACACATGTTGGGTGCATTAGCGTAAAAACTTGTGAAAAGAGCCTGAACTAAACAAATAGAAATGGAAATAACTAAAAATTGAAACTGAAACTAAAACAAAAGCAAAGCGCCAAATACTACGACTACATGAAAACACATGTCGATACAAGTAATGTAGGCCAACTCGGCTGAAGTGCATTGAACTGCACAGCACTGTACTCTCATATATATATGTAGTACATTCGCATGTGAGTATATATGGATAGTACGCATCTAGCTGTGGTGGGTGGGAACGGAAAGAGGTAGGTGGGATTAGCTTAACAGCTTGNTCGCTCTTTCAAAGCGAATTGAAATTCAATTTATACATATGTTTTGAATCGCGGCGAAATGAATTAAAGCGACTTATACATGCGTATAAACGTAGTATGTGGCTTTTTGTCGTCATTGTGTGTGAAATAAATATTTGAAGTATACGTACCAAAAGCGATTTGTAAAACAAACAGCTTAGGACACTGTGAACTTATGGAAGCTTGTAAGCGTGACTTGTAAATTTAAACGAATCTTTTGTGCCGACTGATTCGATTTTGCACAGACCTATGCTAGAGTAAATTTGCATATTATTTTCACATTTAATACAGACATACATTTTCCATTTGAAACAGATTAAACAATTTAACTCATTGGTGTGCTGTTGTAAATTCCAAACCGCGGACGAACATGTTGGAAAAAATTTTTAAAAGTTAAAAAGATATCAAAAATTTAAAAGGTTTAAAAATATAACTAAAAAAAAAATTAAAAACAAGTTAGTCTTTTTTTATTAGTTGGTGTTGTTAAATCTATTCGACAAAATTAGAAAAGGGACCACGGAAATTCGTTTCAAAATAAATCATCAAATAATTGTTTAACAAAATAAAAAAGTTAATAATATAAACAAACAAGTTAAGTTTTTAGTAAGTAGATAAATAAACAAGAAATAAAAAAATTAAAGCAATGAAAAAACAAAAAATACTAAGAAAATAATAAAAAAGTTAGTTTTTAATCAAATAAGTAAAAAAAAACGAAGAGGCAAAAATTAGATTTTTATAACTAAAAAAATAAAAAAATAAAAAAATTACGTAAAAAATTAAAACAATAAAAATAAATACAAAAATAATTGAAACAATGAAAAAAACTAAAAAATTAAAACCATGAAAAAACTGAAAAAATCAACCATTGAAAAAACTAAAAAATTAGATAAAACATAAATGAAAAAACTAAAAAAAATTAAGCAGAGCAAAAGCTAACAAAGTAGAAAAATTAAAAATATAGAAAAAACAATAAAAATTAAAAAACCACAAAAGAAAAGAAACAAAAAAACTATAGGAATAAAATAAAGATATTTAAAACAGAGAAGAAATAAATAAATAATTTAAACCCTGAAAAAATTTAAGAGCATATATAAAAAACTACATAAACTTAAATACTAACACAAGGGCTTTGTAGATTTTACGGTAGAATGTTAAAAAAAAAAATATAAGAAGCAAAAAAGTTAAAAAAAATCAATAAAATATTATTAAAAAATTAAAACGATGAAGAAATAAGTACGAAATTTAAATAAAAATTATATCAAGGAATATAGAAAAAAAAAAAAAAAAAAAAAAATACCACAGGAGTGTTGAAGATTTCCCGGTAGATTCGTTGCAAAAAAAAAAAACTGTTAGGAAAGCTAGATGCATTAATTTCGAAGCTCCAGTTGTATTCTGGGGATTCGTTTTTAATTCAAATTTCAGCCGATTGAATTGCACCATATCGCACTTAAATCCAATTTGTCAATTCCAAACAGAGTTTTGTTTCTTATGAGTTAATGTATGCTGGTAAGAGACAAAAAATATATATATATGAATCGAGACCATGGTAGCCAGAGGAGCCTATCAACAAAGAATTATATGAGCGACGTGTTACAAAAAAAAAACCGCACCAAATAGTTTCTGTCGCCACCGCTTTTGAAAAGCGATCTAATTTCGATCATTTATTTATTTTTGTCAATTTATAAATAAATAACGACATCTCTTTTTTGTATGCAGCGATTTCTGACTGTCAGGATCTTTTGCAGATATGTTAACGTTTAATGGCAGTGTGAGCTCTGCGGACAGGTCACCTGCGTCAAGATTCAGATGAGTGGCTGTTTAGATAGCGCGCTATCCCATCAATATAATAAATCTAACCCATTACCATAGTTAATCCTGGAGCCATATACGTATCTATAGCCTCTTCAGACCGTGGGTACATATTAGGGTGGTCCAAAAATGCACATGAAAAAGTAGTCGGAATTTTTATGCTCTCAACCCCTAGGATTGTTTCATACCACGATTTTTTTATTTTGAAATCAAAAAATATATAGAGGTCGCTCAAAGCACTCATGTGTTTTCCATGTATTTCATATGGGAAAAAATAAATTTTTCGTATATTGTTGAAACTCAAATGAACAACTGGGTATTGTTATTGGAAATCTCCTGAAGAGAAAATGAGTTTTCCGATCGAAAAATATTGATTTTCAAGAAATCCAATTTGCAGTTACTTCTGGTACTTGTGGTACTTCCTATTCAGTTTCTAAAGCTATCAATAAATATAAAAAAAATAAATAAAAAAATAAAAAATATAGAAAATACAAAAAACTTAAAAATTTAAAAAGATTAAAAAAAAACATTAAATAAATTTTTTGTTTATGCCCCCGAAAACCCTTAAAAATATTCAATTTTAATTGGTTCATGTGCAAGTCCAAGATGATACAAAAATACTTAGATGATACTCACATATACACTATGTACATATGTATGTCCATTACTGCCTTAAGGTGGGCCACTTTACCAGAGCATCGAAAATTAGTTTTAGGATGGTTAATTTTATGAAAGGATCACGCAAGTGGTAGTGTTTAGGTAGTTAGAGCGCACTTCCTTTAATCACTTTTGATTTAATTTGAAGCTTCTGTTGTAAAACGCAAACCGCTGTGCCCCAAGTAATATTTGAAATAACTAATGACTACTACCGTCCATAATAGCGAAGTTTTTTTTTCTCGTACCGTTTTCCTAATTCTTAAGTCATCATTCAAGCTGTCAATTTCTCATCAGGCAATAATCTGCCAAGTTGTGGGCCTTACGACATCCATCATCATTCATTTTCAAATCAAATCGTTCGTTTTGCATTTGTGCAAGAATGCACGCATTACTGCAATTCTGTGTGAGATAAGACCCACTTCAGTCACATAGCAGCGCGGGTACAGTAATGACATGCCAACTATGTAGCGTGCAATTTTATGTGTGCGCACAACTAACATTGCATGCGTTGGTCCTCAGGCGCATAAATATATGTATGTATATGTAGCGGCAGAACACCGCGGCGTATCTTCACTTTATGCAGCTTCTCATAAAAATCGACTTCATTGAAAAGTTCAAATGTGATTGAACTCCGGTGTTTTGAAGTGAAAATTTGCGCATCAGCCTGTGTGTGTGTGCCTGTGTGCATTGCGTGTGGTGTGTTGTTGTTACCTCTGCTTAATTACCGTCATTTGCAAACGATTGCATTAGACAAGCCCAGTTGCTGGCTGCCAACTTATGTTTGTATGTATTCACGTACATACATACATACATATGTACATAGAATACTTAGTGCAACGCTGTGCCAATCACTGCTGGCAGCGATAGAGGCAACAGCGATTGCACTGAGCGGCGGCCCTGCGTTGGCCACCAACTAGCAAGTAATTGCAATTGCAATAGCAACAACAACAGCGGGCGACTGCATCAACATTTCAGCACTGCTGTTTGACTTTATGCTCAGCAATTTGCAATGGCCTGTAGAAGTTGTGTAGAAGTTTTGCTTGCTTATTTATTTCTGTTGCTATAGCACGCAGCAGGAAAGGTGCAAAATGCCAAATGCCATCA
>NW_016171554.1:0-14277 GCF_001687245.7 Rhagoletis zephyria
TTGTGACTTAAGTGGACTAAATGTGGAGGAACCCTAAATTGAAAAAAAACACATATTTAAATACAAATACGTTAAAACATGTTTATTTTTAAATTTTAGATATTTCATTAAAATATTGCTTAGAACAAAAAATAAATAATAGGTTTTAGCTAACAAAATAATATTAAATCAAAACACTTGCATATATATAGTTGCATACAATGAGCAGTTTATACATTTAACAGACGATTTGATTATAAAGGATAGATGTATTGTGTGTTTATGAAAAATATCGGAAGAGGCTGATGGATTTAACATTTCTAATCAATTGCGCATATCAAAACAGAATATACCAGCGCGCTATATGTGATCTATGTATATAGGTAGCTGACGAGGGGTACGAGAGAGATGCTTCAGTATCTTAGTGAAAAGAGCTTTTGAAAAGCTGACCGATAGGAATAGCGCCAGGAACTTTTATGAGAAAGTTAGGCGGATTGCGGAAGGCTTCAACACCAGAGCGAAATATTGCAAGAAGCCTAGTGACCTACCTATGTCAAGAATATACCTAAAGTATAAGTTACCCAATTAGCTCAAAAACTCTATTCCAACTTTTAATCGATCTCCCAAAGGAGAAACTGAAAATTAAGTAAGTATGTGACCGCTGCGGTGTAGTGGTTAGAAGTGCGCACTACCATTTCGAAAGGTCTGCGACCGAGCCCAGTTTTCGAGTAACATCAAAAATAAAATAAGAGGAAAAGTTTTTTTCTAACAGCGGTCGCCACTCGGCAGGCAATGGCAAACCTCCGAGCGTGTCTCTGCCATGAAATGGTGCTTCGTATAAAAAATACAATCGCCGTTCGGAGTCGACATAAAACTGTAGATGTAGGTGTGACAACATCAAGGCGCACGCCAAAAATCGGAGGAGAAGCTCGGCCGAGTCCTAGCAATAAGTGTTAGCGCCAAACCAAAACAAAAAAATATTAATCCGAAAATATTAGTCCGAGCGCCCAGTCGATGACGATGGAATCCAAGTCCCTCCGCCTGACTATTGCGAAGTAGCAATGGCAATCTCGTGGATGAAAAACAACAAAGCTTCGGTAGATGCCAGCCTGCCAGCTGAGTTATTCAAATATGCCGGTAAGGAGTTGATAAGGTATAGGCATCAAATCTATGCAGAATACGGCTGGTTGAACTCATTTTTGAGGACGGTAATTTAAGCAATCTCATTGGAGTCTGATCATTCCAGCTGACACCCCAAAAACTCCTTAACTAGACAATTTCTATGCTAAACAACAACAACTGTAATTTAAGTGTGTCCTGTCCAATCCAAAAGAAAGGCGACCCTGCCACATACGCCAACTATGGTGGAATCTGTCATCTATGCATCGGCTGCAAGGTCAATTCGAGCGTATTGCGTGAAATGCTTAAAGCCCACTCTCAAAGAACTAATTGTTATTTATCAGTGTGGCTCTAGATAGGATAAATCTACCATAGAAAAGGTATTCAAATATTGCTCAATACCATCATCTCCATCAGAATTGGGAAGGACAACTCCGAGCTGTTTGATACTAAACGAGGTTTCAGAGAAGGCTACTCGTGTGATTTTTTTAAGATGGAGTACTAGTGACTCGTACTTCCACTCGAAGGCAGCCCTACGATGACTCCGGTAAGAGCTCTTTCCCACATATTTATTTAGCGTCAAAAATTATTCAGTGCGACCCTTATTGAGTGTCGGCCATAAAGATTTTGAGTCGTAACGATTGATCCAGAGGTTATTTGTTACGGCTGTGGTTTAGTACTGCGCGTTCCTTATTAGAACATAAATCGTGGTAGTAGAGAGTTATCTGCTTCGCTAGTTTACATTTCCGAGCCATGTCTAGCCATCTGTGGAAGGTGTAATTTTGAGCGTACAATTGTTGGCGTATACCGACCTCACTAAATAAGAAGCGAAGCGCATGAGACTGGTGGCGAACGAGACAAAATGAAGTTTTACAATTTGCGTTTATGTGACATACGAGTATGAGTACAATTTATAAAACTCATAAAAAAATAAAATACTACTTTTCAATAAATAAACAGCAAAATTACTAAATATAATTTAATTTTTTTTTGTATTAAATATCTATGTAGATAGTTTATTTTTACTTTTAATTAGTAATTTCTTTTTTCCAATCCATTGCACTTGCACGACAATTTTCACATAGGCAAAATTACAAATACAAAATACAAATACAACATCAATACACGAGTAGTACGTAAGTAAATAGACGAATAGGAGTTATGCAAATATAGAAAAACCAATATGAATGGGATAAAAAAAAATAAACATATAGTGATTACAACAAACTGAATGCGATACAACAAAAATTTAAGAATTACAGAATGCACGATATTTGTGGAACAGAATTTATTTGTGAATTTTTATTTTATGCAACTTTTTTGAATAAACATAATTTTTGTTTAATGAAATAGGTCAAAAATTAAACCACAAATATAAACGTAAAGAAATATTAAATAGATTTTTTCACTCACTGGAAGAGCCTCCGCCAGCGCCCGGTGGCGGATATGAGAACCAAAATTGATGTGCCAGTTTGGTGGGGGTGCCCTGAGGGCTATCTGCAATATGAAAGTTAACAATATATATTAGATAAACATAAATATCGAGAAAGTGTCAAGTGAACTATAAAATATATTGAAATAAATATTTATTTCCATTATCCATATGTATCGTATGTATGTACAGTGGCGGGTAAATAAATAGGGAAGTGGCATTTTAAAAAGTTTTGCCTATATTTGGTGTAATATTTATTATTTAAAACTTTGTATCAAGTTTCATCAAACTTTAAAAAAATCTTGGTCTGCAGTTTTGTATCTGATTAAATTTCATTATCATAAAAGCAATTTTGGAGTAGTTACTTCAAAAATTAAAACGTTGCTTCACATCTACAGGCCGAGCTCTTTAAATTGCAATCTCATTTTCGAAATTCGAATGAACGGTGCAGATCTGATGAGCTTCGTAAAAACTACCTTCGCGTATTATATATCGTCACTAGACACGAATAAAGTCGCGAGCTTAAAAGTTGCCGGTAAAAAAAGACTTAAAAAAGAACTTCAGCGAAGAAAGACGCATAAACTTATTTTCGCGATCAACTATATTTGTGGGAGTGACAGTATTAAAATTCCCCAAAGAGTTTTTGGGGGCTGATGCTGAAGTGACAGTCATTGGCCAGATATAAATTTATGTTTTCACGCTTTTTTTTGCCGAAGTTTTTCTTAAGAGCCTTTATTCGATGTACATACATATGTAGTTATACAGATATGACTTTTCGAATAGGTGGCAACCCTAATCAAAATATTTTCAAACCAAAGATTTCATAAAAATCTTCCGTTTCACACTTATACTTTTCACATATGTACATATCTTAGGTTTAAGTTTACTAAATTTGACTTTTCAAACAGGTGGCAACCTCTTTCAAACTTGTTTTCACGCTAACATCTTCCTAAATTTCTTTTATCCGACACTGGGATGCATATTTCAATTCACTAATGAATTCAGTTGAACTTGATTTTTCAAATAGGTGGCAACCCTCCAGAATATTGTATCGAATAAAGCCTTTGGAAAGGCTTTAGACCCATAGTTTAATAATTCATTTGACGTAGTAAGTAATTTGAATTGACCTCTTTAAACTGGTGGCAAACATTTTCAAATATCTCGGAAATATTCTAAATATTCAATAGGTGGCAATCCTCTTTTAAATCTCTTTCGTCTGGCACCCAAATTTCGAGATATAGCTCAATAACCAATAACCCTAATTTAGATTGAATTCAAAATGGATAAAACTTTGCGTCCCTATTTATTTTCCCGCCGCAGTACATATGTACATATATGTATGAATACATATAGAAACAATATTTTTAATTTGCTAAGCCCTCACGCAAATAACATTGTTAACCGCCGCAGGAATGTCCACACACAACCCATGCTAGAATAACACTCAATATTTCAATATTTCATATCTTTCACGAGGGCTATTTGANTTTTTTTTTTTTTGAATACCAGCACCAGCAATCACAATAAAGTACCAAACAAAAACACAACATAATTGCAATAGCAACAACGCAACAGAGGTGTCAGTAGCAACTACAAAATTCACAGACCCATCATCGACCAATCCTATGAGTGTCAGCCCGTTATTGTTAGTAGATTGTGCTACACACACACATTCGCTCGTCCGTTTGGCTGACTATTCTAGCACTCGCACACATTTGAATACTTGCCAAAACTTGGTGATATTAAATTATAAATTCCACACCATTTAAATGATTCAAATGGAGATGGGACGATTGTGAATTCAAAGGCAACTGTTAGTGTTACCTCGAGAGGAGGTCTGTTGGCACCAAACCACTCGCGATAGTGTTGTTTCAAGGAAGTTCTTTTAAAGACAACACATTTCTGTGGAATAGTGACCGATTTCTTGGCTATTGGCATAAAATTACTTAATATTTTGAGATCTAGGTTTCCTAAGTTAGAAAGCGCCCCCTTTCTTATGATACAGAAGGGTTCTGGCCACAATAGAAGCCAATATGTCCAGTAAAGCAGAGTATCCAAAAAATTATCAGACCAAGAGTGTTCAGCTTATTTTCTATTAATTTTTCATTTATTCAGTCAAGATCGGTGTTCCAATTCCAGTGTTTTCGCTTGATATTGAAGTTCGCGAGTTTTTCCATAATGTATATTTCAGCTTTGGAAAATGAATATGCATATATATATATATAAATATATATATATATATTTGGAATTAATCATATCTTTGAAACTACAATGTCCTTTCAATAAATTCTGATGTCAGAGAGAAAAATTATAGACGCAGTTTTACTATATTTGGCCCACAGTTTTGTGAATTTTGATTACTTCATGTGTTTCGATATTTTTTTTTCTTATTTTTGTCGCACGGTGTAATATGAGGTTATTTTTTTAAAACAAAATTTAAAAACTGATTTTATTTACAAAAAAATCAATTTTTGGAGTTAATTTTTAATCGGCCCAGCTCACGTTAATCTTAATATTTTTCTGAAACATTTTGGCGAAAATCTTAACTGAACTTAATTTCATAATTCCGGTAGGAAATCAGTACCTATTTTGCAATATAGTATGTTGCACCCTAATCTGCATGCATGCATATGTACGTGCATATGTAAGATTGTGCTAAATATTACTTATTTGCCCGCTGCTCTGTAACCGCCGTGGTCCTGCACAGTTGGCATCATGTTCGGCTTCGACAGTTTTATTGTCGCCACTGTTGGCTAACCAACCGGCAGAATGCCAAAAACCACTTGCTAGCCACTATTTTCTATACATACTATATATTGTACGTGCGCTCAACTAGCAGCTGTCATGCAATTGCTATTGCTGATTGAACACTTGTGGAATATTGAAACTTTTGGTTAGGAAATCGAAAGGCTGCAGACTGTAGGGGCGCATCTACTTCATTTATTTGTGTATAAACACATTTGTGTCTTGGAATTAAAATATTAAAAATGCACATTTATGTATATAGCGATGCTCCTCTGCGATAATGACACATCTAAAAATTTCATATTTTTCAGTAGAGCCAATTAAAGATTTTGTGTTTCCTAATTTAGCAAAGATAAGTATATGTTGAAACGTAATTATTCCGCATTATTTGCAATCACTTTATAGGGGAAATTTGTAAGTGTTCACGAAAATAACTTTACTCCTATTACTGAACAACGGCACAAAACGAAAAATGCTGTTATATCACATAAAAACATCACCCACCTATCGACAGTTTTTGTCTTATGCGCATACTCACGAAAAGTTCAGTTGTAGGGGTTGCCTACTTCGATTTTGTGACAAATGGCAAAACTGCGCCCCGGCCGGATAGGTAACAACTAAGCATATATCGATTTTCCACAGAAAAATATGGTTATTTATAGACCTAATCGGCTATAACGGGTGATTTTTTAAGAGCTTGATACCTTTTTTTTTAAAAAAAACGCATAAAATTTGCAAAATCTCATCGGTTCTTTATTTGAAACGTTAGATTGGTCCATGACATTTACTTTTNGTCTATTCATGATGAAATGTCAAAGCATACTGAGCATCTTTCTCTTTGACACCATGTCTGAAATCCCACGTGATCTGTCAAATACTAATGCATGAAAATCCTAACCTCAAAAAAATCACCCGTTATAACTCAAAAACATGAAATTTTGAGTTATGCCGTTATTGCAGATGACCTTCGATATGTACATACATATCGCACCCCAAATCAAAAACAGTCACAACTCAAAATATAAATTTGTTTCCCCCCCCCTCAAACCAGTTTAGATGCAATATTTCTACCGTCCCAAAGTGCGGCCGAATTCCAAAAGTGCGGCCAAAATTCGAGAAAATAAAAGTTCTAGATAGGCCTTTTTTGACATTGAGTTGACTAAGGGCGTCACCGCAGAAGATGCTCGTTTCTGCTAATTATATATTTTTTTTTTAACACGCTTATACATATTAGCTTCACCTCAATGTCAAAATTTCGAGCTTTTTTTTAGATTTCACAGAAATATTTTGGGTATACAGTTTTGTGACCCATTGAATGTTAAGTTTAAAGAAGCTGGGACTTTCTTGTTACTCATTTACTTCGTATCATCGAACATACTTCGTATAGAAGAAAATAACTGGTACTGTCAACAAAAAAAAAAAATCTCAAAAATCAACGATAAGTCCTAGCTACCTCAAACTTGCACTTTGTGACACTAAAATTTACTGGGCTGTACTGCAGCCCGAAATTTACCAGACGCCTTACTAGATCCGCCATTTCGAATTTCGCTATTCTGATAGCGGATTCGTAATTAGCGACCTAGAAAACCACCTAGTACGAAATTTCAAATCATTTCTTTAAACCTTGGAATTTTGGCCGCACTGTGCGTCCGCCAAAATATCTCCATCATGGCAAATATTTTTAATGCTTCCCTAAAACAGGGTGTCTTCCCATCTTCCTGGAAGGATTCGTTTATCTTGCCACTTTATAAAAATGGAAGTAGGACTAACATCGTAAACTATAGAGGAATTGCGAAGCTTTGTGCTATTGCTAAAGTTTTTGAGGCAATCGTTACGGAAGAACTATCTCACTCTATTACTTCTGCTATTGATCTATCGCAACACGGTTTTTGCAAAGGTAAATCAACTGTATCCAATCTTCTTGAATTCACTACTTATGTGTCTAATGGGTTTAAAAACAATCTTCGAACGGACGTGATTTACACTGATTTCAGCAAGGCATTTGACAAGGTATCTCATTCAACCCTTATATATAAACTTGATCGAATTGGCTTCCCTCCTATTCTTCTCAGCTGGCTTTCTTCTTACTTAGTGGATAGGAAACAAAGAGTAATTTTTAAAAATTGTACCTCCCGGCCAATACATGTCACATCCGGCGTACCTCAGGGCAGCCATATTGGTCCCGTCTTGTTTATTTTATTTATAAATGACCTTCCTAAGGTGTTGAATTACTCGAAATGCTTAATGTACGCTGATGATGTTAAGCTCTTTAAGTACATTAGTACTGCAGAAGATAGGGAGCATTTGCAAGCTGACCTAACCTGCATTTTCGAATGGTGTGAAGCAAATTCCATGTCACTAAATTTGAAAAAGTGTAAATTCATGACCTTCTCTAGAAAATCGTTCTATCCAAATTCGTATATGATATCTGACCACAATGTTGAGCAAGTGACCAATTTCATTGACCTAGGTGTAACTATGGATCCGAAACTAGAATTCAAGTCTCACATAAACTCCTGCGTGATTAGGGCTAGAGGATTGTTGGCTTTTCTTAAGCGCTGGGCCAAGGAGTTCAACGATCCTTATGTCACTAAAGTTCTCTTTACCTCTCTAGTTAGACCGATTTTGGAGTATGCATCTATAGTATGGAATCCTAGCTATCAAATTCATAGTGACAGGCTCGAATCAGTGCAGAAACAGTTCCTGTTATTTGCCCTCAAAAATTTATGTTGGGACTCGTCTAAAAATCTCCCACCCTACAAGGATCGCCTGAAGCTTATAGATTTGCCGACGCTTCAGAGTCGTAGAGAGATGCTTGGTGTTCTTTTTTTAATTAAATTAATGAACGGGATGGTCAGTAGTCCCTTTTTACTGAGTGAGATAAATTTTTGTATTCCTACAAGACCCACGAGACATTTTAAACCTATTGTGTTGAGTATTTGTAAATCAAACTTTGAAATGCATGATGCTTTTCGGTGTTTATGCCAAGATTTTAACAAGCATTATGATTGCATCGACATATCTGAATCGCTTTTTGTAATAAAGAAAACATTGCTCAACAAGTTAACTAAATAAACTAATATCTGCAACCGTGAACGAAAAAATTACACAATATCTATGACTGCTTAGTACAATTGTAACGGCTTCGTATATTTCCGCGACCGCGTAGGACAATAGGAGCAGGGATCGGAAACTCGGCCTTTCCGACCTCGCCCAACAGTTCGTCTATAGCGTGGAGCGGAAACTAGGACTTTCCGCCTGCCTCACTTACAAAGTAACGACTACGGGAACATGGATCGGAAGCTCGGCCTTTCCGACCATGATCAACGGCCTGTAAACAGGGCGGAGCGGAAACTAGGTCTTTCCGCCCGCCGCACACAAAAGTAGACTGGAGACAAGGCCTCGCCAGCTACCCATATTGCTATTGAATATCATTGTTATCTTTACAAGTTAATATTTATAATTATTTCACTCTGTAATGTATCACACATACTTAAATATTCTAAATCTTTTTATCTCAACTGTCTGTAAGAAAACATTTTTCTGTAGACTAAATAAATAAATAAATAAATAAATAAATAAATAATCTTCTTTAACTGGAAAAATAATATTGTCTATTTTTTTTTTGCTTGCGTCACTTGCGTAGCATCAAAGTTTTTTGTCTCTCCTCAACATTTGACTCATTTATGTTATCGTCGTTGAGTGATGTGAAATCTTGATTGGATGTGTGCTATTCTTCGTTTAATTTTTATACCCGAGCTCACTTGTGAACAAGGGCATTATAACTTTGTTGACATAACGGTTGTTTGTAACAGGCCAAACGAACCGAGATAGATATAGACACAAATGTATACATAAATGATCAGGATGAAAAAAGAAATCGATTAAGCGGTAACTGTTTTGGAAAATGGGCATGGCAACGCCCGCTTATGACCACATATCTCGGTAACCGTTCGATCAATTTGTACAAAACTCGGTACGATTATTGTGATTGCCACATAAAAGCAAAACATTGAAATCAAACTAAAATTACGGCCACTTTTCATATAGCGGTAAATTTCAGTAATGCTTGAATCTTCGATTCGAATTTTAAGGGCGCTAGTATACTCAAAATTGATACTAACAAAAATCCCTTGAAAAGAAGTAGCATTATTATGGAATTTCGGAAAATGCGCGATGTTATCGAAGATGTTTGAAATAGGGGTAAAGCCACCCCTGCTTACTATGTAGCGGTAGTTTTCAGAATGGTGAAAGAAACTATATTTAATAATTGCGCCGGGTATTTAATGTTCGGCTCCTTAACTCAAACTTAGTATTTTTTACTTGTTTTTCTTAGAGATTTGGTTAGTTAAAAGTTCTTCCAAAATATTCGATTACACAGTGCACTGCATTAAATATTTGTCATTTCTGGCCAAAACCACAAAACACGTGTGCGTTATTTCAATGAAGTTTTGATGTCAAGTGGTAAACAACACTTCAATTAATACAATTTTAATACATGCTCTTAGGAGTTTTTGTTAAGGTTTCTTTCATAAAGGCTGAAAGTTTCGTTATCACATTTAAAATTATTTCAAAAAAAAAAACACTGCTTTGCAGCTGTAAAATCGAAAGAAAATGCGATTTCAGCAACATTGTTTTTCCTTTACAATGATTGACTATCTCCTATTTTAATTCGTTGTTGGTCATTTCAAGTGGATTTTATAGGGCTCGCGGGTGTATTTTTGTAGTTAACTTTTTCTTAAAAAGTAAAGGAAAATAAAAAATTTTAAAAAGACTAAAATTTTTTACAAAAAAAAAACATAAGAGGTCAAGGCTATATGCCACTTAACTTGCTCAAAGGAACGTAAGAATCCCGGCTATTCCTATTTGCGAATGACTCCATTAGAGTTTTTTTAAGCAGCGCCCAAATAAAGACATGGATGAAATAATACAAATAATGACTAACTAAATTTGCCCGAAACCGAAGCTTCTGTACCAGGCTTAGGTATTTCCATTATATAGAAAATGGACGAGGCTATTGACCGATTTCAAACATTTTTGACCTTTTCGCTACCGAGATAAGAGAAACTGTATGCACCAAACTTGGTAGCGCTCGATTAAGCCGTTACTGAAACACAAATATGTATGTTATATAAAGCCTATAGTGCCACACATTTTTTTAAATTTTTTAAAAGAGTATTTTCATGGAAAAAACATAAATATTTTTCTACCATGAAGAAGCTTCACATAAAAAAGTATTAAACAGTAGGTCCCGCCAAATATTTGTTTTATTTTTAATTATTACTCTAGCGTACAAAGGTTTACTTTTTTCTTTGTAGAAATTTAAATTTTGCTATTTATTTAATTACAATTTTTTTTGTTTAGTTTTATCATACCTTTCGTATTCATAGTCAACGATGGCGACGGTAATTGCCTTAGCAAGTCATTAGACGAATCGCACATCATAAAAATGTATGCTTATTTGTTTGTATGAACGTATAAACAAAAACACACGCACATTCACAGCTTTTCACTTGTCTACAGGTCGGAAGATCCAAGATTCAAATTAATATTTTTATTACAATTAGTAATGCTTTCCAATCGCTAATGAGTCTTTTGTAAAAAAAAAACCTAAAGTCTGCTAACAAAATTTAATTTCGTACTTATTTGTTTACAAAAGAGAATGAAGAACAAATAACAGCACTTTTCACACAACACAAAAGTCTTTCGCACACAATAAACGCTTAACACGTACGATTTTTGTTTGCTTTCATTTGCAAAACTCTTTATTTATTTTTAGTGATTTAAAAATGCAATTAAAACCTGAAATGCTCGTTGTTTAGCGTAATTTTTTTAGCGAAGTAGCAGCTAAAATGCCCAATTATAATTTTTATCTAAACAAAAATTTGATCAAAAATTGTTTTCCGTTAACTGCCGAACTGTCGTCAGCCGTATTTGCAACTCAATAAAAATATTTAAGCATTTTGCGCGTTCGAACGTTTGAGATGCGTGCGCGCGTCCCCCGGACCGCTTTTTACTTGGCATTTCGGCAGCGCGAATCAATTGGATGTGCGACGATTTTATTTTAATTTTTGAATTTTTCTTCTATTTTATTTTTCGTACCAAAAATACACATTTTCAAAGTGCTTGTTAGTTCAAGGCAGTCGTCCAAAGGTATTATTGCTGCAGCTTTATGGCTCATTTGTTTTTACTTTCAATGCGCGCTCTCTCCGCGCACGGCTCGCCGTCGGCCCCTCGGCTGTCGTTAATTTGTTTACTTTTTGCATAGTTTGAGATATTAAACCTCATAAATTCTGGCAATTGGCTGGTCGTTCGGTGTTGCAATGAGTGCGACTGACGTCAAAACAAGTGGCGATTTTTGTGTGTTTTCTACATTTTCATTTCAAATTCATTATCCAAACGAATGAGTTTCAAGAAAGGGAGGGTGATGGAAGCGCAATAAATGTGCGAATATTTCAACTAAGCTATTGCGGCTATTTTTTTTATTGCTAATTTAATTTCAGCTGGTTTCATGCAAAAGTTTATTAAAAATAAGAAAAAAAACCAGGGACCGAACATTACAGTT
Organism: Rhagoletis zephyria; assembly: GCF_001687245.7. NCBI lineage: Eukaryota > Metazoa > Arthropoda > Insecta > Diptera > Tephritidae > Rhagoletis > Rhagoletis zephyria. The sequence continues at coordinate 11,841 of NW_016171554.1, forward strand.
ATTGATGAAAATTGTGATACATATGAATCGATTTCTTTTTTCGCCCAGACTTAAATATGAAAACAAATTTTTATGAAAAATTAAAAAAAAAATTAAAGTTATTTTTTATTTTTATATTACATTTCTTAGATAGAAGTTATTGGAGATTTTTGTTTATTAAAGTCATCAATAAAATTCAGCCAGTGCCTTTTACTTTTAAAAGTCATTAATATAAATTCAGTCAACGACTTTTGTTTTCTAAATCATACGTATAAAAGTCATTAACAATTTTTCGCAGTCAAGAAGGTGTTGGGCAACAAAAGTTTACTACGACTTATACAAATGACTTTTATAAGTACGATTTAAAAAAATAAAGGACAGTATCTGATTTTTATTTATGACTTTTATAAATAAAAGTCTTCGATAACTGTTATCTAAGACATATCATGTAAAAATCCCTACCACGAATAATTTTACACAACCATCATCGCCAAAGACATGGCGTGAGTCGACCCTTCTCCCGCGTGTATTTTCCAAACTTTGGCGTTTACCAAGCCTAATACCACGCTGATAAGGCCCAAGTAGCTCGTCGACTATTAGTTGTATCCTTTCATATAATATGCACCATTATACCGTATATGCGATACATGGCTTACTTAGCCAGGCCTTGATGGCCTTGTCTCTTAGTCGTTGTTGTAAAGCTCAACTAGCGGGAGCCCCAAGGACTCCCTGTGAATGCCGTTTATGACCTGACTGTTTGCAGTTGGGTTCAGTGGTTGTTGGCTTTTTGTCGGTACCTCGGATGCCTTCTGACGTGCCTTGGCAAAGGCCCTGCCGCAAGCAGGTGTCTGCTCAGATACCCACGTCTGTGGAACCCCACCAGGAACTGCTTGAACGAAACAGTGTTTTGCTCCCTGATAAGGTGCATTTGGGCCACGCCCTGTAGGTGGTGTTCAGGTAATATAAGAAGGCACCCAGTGGCTGTCCGAACTGCCGCGTTCTGACAGATATCAAATTTTTGCCACCGCACTTGCCACCATTTAAAGAAAAGGACATTCCACGGTCAGAACANGGTCCATAGCGACAGTGTCGCCAGAGTGCAGCGCCTGATGTAGAAAAAGTGAAAACGATAAAAATCGAAGCAGCAACATTAAGCATGACAAGGCAAAGGAAATAGACTGTAAAAAAATTAATGTGGAGTGGTATAGGTACTTCACATATGCATACCTACGTACATAGTATACAAAACATACATACATATTTATGCAACAGATTATTAAGGTCATGTAAGCGGCTGCCAACGCTGTGAAAGTAATTCAGACGAATGAGTACTAACGCGTACTTATATTTTTGTAGTACTTCTATGAGTGTAATCAAAGCGTATAAAGCATGTGTTATTTATACTACATAGTAGTCATCAGCATTGCACTTCGCTTATATAGAAATGATGTCAAATGGGACAAAGGAGAACATAATGAAATGCGCACATGAAAAGTCGTAATGGCAGCAGTAAAAGTGCCACCCCATCAATTCACTAACAGACATACTCGCATATACATACATGTGTATCCACAGCTAAAAATATAAATCAATTCCCATTTTATTAGTTTTGCGAAAAGTTCGAAATTACAAGAACACTAGGTTGGAATTTCATAAAATTAAAAATTAGAGTGGAAGAAGTAAAGAATTTATTATCAACAACCTTAGCAGCCCCGAAAGGTAAACAGAAAATAGCGAATTTTATTTTAAAAAATTTGCTTATTATCTCGATATGTGTTATGAGATAAGCAAATGTAGTAAGAATTTTTGAAATACAAATTTTGCTTCAACTAAACTGCCCGTTTCTGTATGAAAAAAATTTAGTTCGTAGCTAATATTTTATGCATATAGTATGGAACAAAAATGTGTCAATGTCGTATGAAAACTGAAAAAAATACATATGTTTAATGCGTTATAAAATACATAAATATATGTATGTAATTGCCTCATTTTTTGCGCCAAGCCAAAAAAATTAGCTGACATTTTAATTTTTTTATATTTGCTTTCTTAGTTTGTGAGTTACATTTTATTAATCATTTTTATAAGTTAGTAATTCATATTTTCAAACATACGACTGAATAAAAGTATATGGGGTGTTCCATACAAAACGGACGGGGGATTACGGATGGCAACCGAAATTCAGTTGGGTTGCCAGTGGCTGCATTGGTATTACAGATGACAACTGGTAATTGAAAGCTGGCAGCTGAGTTGTTATATGGCAACTGCATTTGTAGGGTTGCCACGGAAAATTGTATTGAGATGATTTATTTCTTTTTCTGTTTCTCCAGCTTATTTTCTTCAAAAATTTATTGTTTTCATTTTTTAGCACTTAACTGTAACAAAATATGTTGATAATTATTTTTTGGTTTAAAAAAAACATTTGAATTAAATAATAAGAATTACATATTTCAGCAAAAGA
>NW_016171555.1:0-14276 GCF_001687245.7 Rhagoletis zephyria
GGTTGGCATTTTAGTCATAGCTATGGTTGCTTCAAGACCACTGTGAATTCATAACACCAGTGTCACCGACATTTGTTATTGTTACTCGCAACGGAACTAACTTTTGCACTTCCTGCTCTGTAGCTTTTTTTTTTTGCTTTTTGCGCATATCTTTGCGCCTTGTCGGCGTGCTTTGTATTTACTTATATAAAACAAACGTACTCTCTACTTGCATACGAATACGAGTACATATATACATATATATGTATGTAATATCTATGCATTTGTAAATTTAAAACTGCTTTAATGTAATATTTCTGTCTCATGTGCAGGCTTGCGCATCTACCAACATAGAAACATTTGTATGTTGATGTATTCAAATGGATCTATTTATTCCTTCGCATGTTAATTTAGCTTTGAACTTTATTTGTTTAGCTGATTTACATTCCTCTCTTTACGTCTACATGTGTAGGATCCTAGGCATTCATGCTTTTGAATTTTTTTTTTGTACTTAACGGAGTAGAGAATTTGTTAATGTTTCAATGAGGTGCACCCACACTCGCAATCGCCCATCGCTGCTAGCTTACTTTGTTGTTGCTTTCACATACAACATTTTTCGTTACGCGAAACATAGCGATCAGAGAAGTGGCGAACAGTTGGCGGTTTTTATTGATATTCATAACCAACAGCTATCAAGTCCAGAAATTAAAAATTTATAGCCTAAACGTATAGCGTGTAACATAGATAAATTTTTTTAATACTTGTTCAATCAGACTCAACTAAATTTTTCAGAAAAATCAAAAAAGATAACAGATAAATATTACTGACGTAGTCATCAACCAGACAAATCCTTGCCCTTGTCGTCAAAAATAAGCAAACCAAAGACTCCCCGCCACCCATTGGTGTTTACGTAATACTCTCTGTTTACGAATATCTCCTAATTAATTTAATGGACTTTGCAGTTGTCTCTCAATGGGGAAAGACAAAGAGAAAAGTCCATCTACGAGGTTTACAACACCCTTTGAAGGATGCTCTGAATGACTTTTAGAAAAGCGCAGCTAATTTGACACAATTGTCGAGTGTACCCTAAAATAATTCCCTAATGTATAAAAGCTAGCTAAGAGAATTGTAAAGTTTAAAATTGCGAATTGAGTTTTCTCTCAATTTAACAGGAAATAGTTTTTATTATTTAAAAACTTTTGATAATCAGTAATCAATTGTTGTTTCTAATTAGTTTGACAAAGGCGTGGATACTCCGACAGGGCGTATGAGTAACATTATTTTCCTGCTCATATGTATGTATCTGTCCCAACGTAATAATTTTCACTGCACTTTTGTAGATAAGATAAGACGAATAAACCTCTATAAAAGTGTCTTTCTAACATATTGATGTGATGAACGAGAAACCGTCAGTGATATTAGCAGCGATGCGTTCATTTCCAATAGTCTTAATAAAAATATTTCCTTTCAGTTTGAGAGACAGTTTTTTATTTTTTTATAAGCATAACTGTCAGATCATAACCGCATATCGTTTACCCGCTTCCAGATGTGAGTGGTCGAACAATATTTTGAAAAATTCGTTATTCGGTTAATACTCGCAGTTAAATTTTTGTTGCCTTAATTCAAGGATTAATCAGCTGTTTCATTTGTTTTGAGAAAACTTAAAACATTCCTTGCGTTTGCTGATACATATGTACATATATACGAAAATGTAAATATATACATATGTACATTAGGGTGCCCTTTGGATTTTTTTTTTTTTTTTTTTAATTTCAAGACCCTACCCCCTAATTTCCTTCCATTTTGTGAGAAATATTATCGCCTATTTTTGTAGATTTTTTAAGTAATGGAGAGGTCGCGACTAGCCATTTTCAGCCAGAAAATGTGGTTTTGGGATTTTGTGGTGTGGGATTTATCAATTTTTGGATGACTATTTTTCATTGAATTTTAAAGATCAAACATGCTGTGAGAAGAAGATTTATAGGCATTTAAAATGATGTACAATAATCTATTGGCAGACTTTGATTGCCGGTAGATTACGTCGGGCAAATTATTATACAAATTTCATAAAGCAATAAATTTTAGCACATTTAACACATATGTTTGTATGCAATGAAGATACATAGATAACGTACATACATATGCGTACATGAATACAGTTGCCAAAACATATAAGACGATATGTTTTCGCTTGTTAGCTGTCTAACATTTCAATGTCAACAACAATTTTCCGCGCCTCTTTTAGATTTGCCACTTATTAATATTGCGTTTTGATTCATATATGTAGTTACTATATTTTGTATTCATTTTGCGATTGTATTTTTAACAATAAATGTGCCGGTGGGAGTGCTTTTGACTCATGTCCTAATGACACATACCTATTAACTGTATGTGAGGCTAATAAAAATAGGTAAAGCATTATTATTATTTTCGGCCACAAAATTAGCCAGCCAAAATTGAGTAAAAGATAATAGAATTACTTTTTAAACAAATTCAAAACTACGGTGTGGCATTTATTAGATTTTTTATTCTTGAATTTATTGCTTTTATGGTATAAAAAAACGTTTATCCCACCCCATGTTGCCAGTTGGCTAGACAGCAGAAATTTAAAACATTATTACTGTTAGTATTGCGAAGTTTTAGAAACTCTTGTCGTCTTATGCAAACGTGGACAATAAAATTACATAATCAGCCTCATTGCGAGAGTCGTGCCGAATGCAAGTCGTTTTTCGAGAGTCGAATCGTATCGAAAATTTAGCGCCATTGCCTAAAATTTCCACTCGACTAGTGTATTAAAACGGAAAAACTTGGCAGCACTGCATAGTTTTCGACAATTTTCGTCGTTTACTTATTTCAGCACGACAGTAGACAATGCTAATGTTGTCGAGTCGTACAATTCAGCCTAATTTACGACTTACGCAATGAGGCTGAATGTAATCATACATACATATCATACACATAAAGGCAAGCACAATATTTTAATCCTATTTGCTTAGGCGAGAAAAAGTGATTCTACTTTCGGAACTCAAAACATTTTCATACCAATGATTTGGTTAAGAAGAGCCATTTACATAAATATGTATTCAATAAAAATATGAACGTAGCTTTAGGGTTAATTGTATTTAATTTACCAGATTCAAAGAGACCTAGAAAATTTAGATAACGGAAGAAAAATTCAAAAATCTATTTATGGCTCATTCCATACTGACGGGTGGTGTGACATTTCTACTTACACTTTTAGATTTAATTCTTAAGCTATAACAGAAAATTCTTTAAAACGATTATTTTATGTTGGTTTTCAGATGTATACACAATGCCTAGAATTAATTTTACTCACTGTGACTTACTTTTAACAGCGTTTTTCTGCTAATTATGGCTTCTGCTTATAGTTGTAATTATACTCGCCTATATGTGATTTTTATTTTTCGAGTTTAACCAATAAAGATTAAAAATAATAATTCATATTTGAGTTTTATTTTTGCGCTTAAAGGAAATTTTTATTACTTGATTTTAATTTCGATCAAAAATGATGATTATTTTATGAGTTTTTTTTTCACTTAATAATAATGGTTAACCAAAAAAACGCAAAAGCTATACCAGCGTGATTTCCGACATATTCTTTTCAAAGGTAGCGACACCCTAATAAAAGGAATAAATAAGTCCCAAAATTTTCAGGCCAAAATTTCCGCAGGTTGCGTCTGCATGGCTTTTTCAATTTCATAAATAATCATTGTTTTTAAGTGGAGAAAAAAAATTCCCTGTATGCAAAGACACACTCTAAGTCCCGAACATGCCGAAGATATGACAAACAAGTAAGAAAGTCTAAGTTCGGGCGGAGCCGAACATTAAATACCCGGCGCAAGTATTAAATATATGTTTTTTCACCCTTCCGAAACCTACCGCTAGATGGTAAGCCGAGGTGTATCAATTTTGAGTAAATTAGCGTCATTCAATTTCGAAATATTGAAGTTTCAAGCATTTCTTAAATTTACCGTTATATGAGAATCGGCCGTTATTTTAGTCCGATTTCAATAATTTTCAACGTTTTGCTTATATGTGGCAAGTACAATAACCATACCGAGTTTGGTACAAATTAGTAGAACGGTTACCGATATACTTATATCATAAGTGGGCGGTGCCACGCCCATTTTCCAAAATTTTACCATAAACGTATTTCTTGGTAAAGAATTGTTGCAAGCATCAATTTTGAATAAATTAGCTTCAATATTTACTGATTTATCGAAGATTTTGTATTTCTCTAAATTACCGTTATATGGGATGTGGGCGTGGTTATTGTCCGATTTTAAAAAGTTTCGGCGGTTTTTTATGCTGTACCAAGGCCAACAACTGTGCCAAGTTTGGAAGAAATTGGTGCAGCGGTTACCAAGATATACACATGTAACCATAAGTGGGCGTGGCTACGCCCATTTTCCAAAAATTTATAATATTCTTATTTTTCGTCTAAAACTTATTATAAATATCAATTTTGAGTGAATAATCTCCAGTAGTTACTAAAATATCGCAGTTTTCGTATTTCTGAAAATTACCGTTATATGGGAAGTAGGCGTGGTTATTGAGCGATTTTAAAAATTTTCGGCCATTTGGTATGTTATGCGAAGGCCAACAACTGTGCCAAGTTTGGAAGAAATTGGTGCAGCGGTTACCAAGATATACACATGTAACCATAAGTGGGCGTGGCTACGCCCATTTTCCAAAAATTTATAATATTCTTATTTTTCGTCTAAAAATTATTGTAAATATCAATTTTGAGTGAATTATCTTCAGTAGTTACTAAAATATCGCAGTTTTCGTATTTCTGGAAATTACCGTTATATGGGAAGTGGGCGTGGTTAAAGTCCGATTTCGCCCATTTTCAATACCAACCTACCTTGGATTAAGGGAAACCTACATACCAAATTTCGTTGAGATATCTCAATTTTTGCTCGAGTTATCGTGTACACGGACAGACGGACAGACGGACAGACGGACAGACGGACGGACAGACAGACATGGCTTAATCGATTTCTTTTTTCATCCTGATCATTTATGTATACATTTGTCTATATCTATCTCGATTCGTTTTGGCTGTTACAAACAACCGTTATGTGAACAAAATTAATATACCCTTGTGCACAAGTGCGCTCGCGTATAAAAATTACAAAGGACCAACCCTTACGTTCGGCCAAAGGGTCAAAATCGAAATTGCCTTCGAATCAAACACATCCGAACATAAAAAAATATTTAAAAAGTGGGCATTTTTTCTAACTTCGTTTTAGTAGCCGATAGCTTTTTCTGGCTTTTGGTAAGCTCATATAGCTTTCATCCTTCGGGCAAAGCTGCTTTGAAGTTTGGCCATAATAAAGTTAATAGCAATAACTGCATTTGCACGCAATGAGCCATCCATTTAAAAATATTACATATTTACATATATAGCCTTAATCGGTTTATGTAATTTTGAGTGAGTTTTTTAATGAAAACTAAAATATATAGGCAAGAAAACATTATTTATATTTATTAAAACGAGCATTTAAAATACCAATGTAAATAATTTATTTAAAATTTTAAAATTGCATGTTTCTTGGCGCTTTGCTAATTTCACACCCGCAAAGCAATATTTCCACTTGAAAGATTTTGCTATAATTGTGTTTTGTTTTGTTGTGCAAAGAAAATCAACAGACCGCCTAGAAGCAAACTTCACAATGCATTGTTGTACATACATATATAAGTATGCACTTTAGATAAGTACGTGCAACATGAAATGCAGATAATTAAATATTTTCATCTCATTTTTGTTTGCTACTATAATTTACCGACTTCAAAAAAGGAGGAGGTTATCACTTCGTCGGAATATTTTGTTTATGTATGTTACCGAATAATTTTGGGTCACTTGAATTAGTCTTTTTTATGCAAATTTTGGTTTCAGTTCCAACCATTGGATTATGAAGAAATTAAGGGTATTCTTAAATTTTTATGAGCACTCAAGTCAACCGTTTAACAACAAAAATTTAATTTTAGGGCTGGTTTACAGATAATCAAGTTGTATGTACTACATACATATGTACATATGTATATGTACAGCACACTTATTTCAATAATACATAATTAATTTTTTCTCATTATTTTCTTTCCACTTCAGGTAAGTCCACCAACTAACCGACAAATGGAAAATGGCTACAGTAGAGTGTGAGTAGCTTTGTGTGTACATTAGGATGGACAAACAATATACAGTAAATTTACTTTTTGAAATATTCGTGCTGCCACCACCCAGAATTACAGAAAATGAAAAAAAAGGAGGCCGGTGCTTTTTTATTTTGAAATCGATTAATATTTAACCGTGTCATCTTGGCTTTGGAGTTTTTTGATCGAATTAAAGTATGTCGATGTTCAATAATCATCTAACTTTAAAATTTTACTAATTACTTTTTCAAAAAAAAAAAAAATAACTACAAATTTTTTTTTTATAAGAGATGAGATTGTCGGTTATGAAAAAGTAGTCATTTAAATTTTAAAGTTAAATTCGCATCATATATTTTTATTCGATCACAAAATTATAAATTTTGAAAAATATATGGAAAATTTCAAAGCCCGGCGACACGATCAAATTTTAACCTATTTCAAAATAAAAAATACGGGTTTCCTTATTTTCGATATTCTTCAGTGCTGGGGGATGGCTGGGGAAAAATTTTGAGCCACCCTATTGTACTACATACATTTATTAATATTATTTGTTATTATTTAGTTCAAATAAAAATGAAGCATTAACACTACAACCCTACAAAAATCACGCATACCTATATAGTACATTATCTTCTTTAAAAGCAAAGTCGGAACTATCTGCGCACCATTCGAACTACCGTACATGCAATTATTTCCCTGCAAACTCACCGCTTTTCTATGAAACAACATTAAAAAAGTAAAATATGTGCACACCTTGACATGCTTCACGCTTTAGCACACAATTTTATTTTTTATGTATTATCAGCAATTTCACATTGTCGTTTTCTGTTGTTTTAAAGACCCCTGAGAGCTTAGTATTTTTTTTTATTTATTATTTTTTTTTGTGAAAAACTGTAAAATGAGTAGCGCATGCAAAAACGTAAAAACGTGGGGGTTCCATTCATATCTTTGGGATTAAATTCTTTGTTTATGTTTGCTTGTGATATGAGCAGCACACCATGACATCTCTATGCACATACATAGGTACATGTCCATGAGCATTGGGATGTTTTGTATTAAATCCCCCACTGTTTTATGCGTCACGGCCCATTTGATTTAATTTTATGGGTGCGCTTTCCTTTTATGCTATTCTCTTGGTACACGTATGTAAATTATTGTTGTAAATACGAATAATATGAGAATAAAATAAAAAATAGCATGTGGTTTTATTGAAGTGCATACGAACATATTGTTGTAAATATTCGTATATATTGTTGTAAATATCCGTATATATGTATGTGTGTATTACTACCATATGAGCGGATATTCATTCAATGAATTTCAATTGAGCATATATTCTATGTGCATACTTTTTTATGTGTACCAGTAGATGATAAAAGTTATGTATGTATTTAAATAAAATTTTAATAAAAGTTTAATAATGCTTGAGTTCAGCGAAGTGTCTTATTTAATTAGTGACGTAACTTAGTCCTGATTTTTTATTTTTTTCCTGATTAAATCTGTCATATTTAACAGATTTTTGTTTCAACACAAAATTTTTCTGCGTTAAATAGACTATTCTAACATTTCACACCTTTATTTTTAGGGCAAAAATTTAGTTGAATTTGAAGTTGAAAGTATACTTCTTTAAATTTGCTACACGACCCCTTTCAGAACACTTTTTTGAGTTTGAAGCCGACAGCAAATGTTTATAAGGCTTTTACTAAATTAACGCTTTCTAGGGGACGCCCTTGGACACTTAGGAGAAACACCGCCGTTCGATTAAGAAATTGCAAATGCGGCTAATTTCAATGCCCTAGAAATCCTCATGGTTAGTTAGGAAATGCGAGCAGAAATATGTTTTTCAACCTAAGCCAAACCGGAATAGCAAGGAATGACGGAAATTCGTTCCAAAATACACCATAAGCCTCGCGAGGTCTGTAGAGCTAAGATGGGATCAGGTGAGATTCCTGCCCTTACTACATGAATACCAGTCGCACCATGAATGGCCTGCCGGAATCCCTACCAACAGCGAAAGCTGCGGCTTTGCAGGCATAAGGAGCCTCTTCGACTGCCATACGCAAGAAGTGTCTTGCAATTTCGCATGTCTTATTCTTCGCCCAGCATACACTGAGCTGACACGAGGTCCATCTGAAAGCTTTTCGGCGTGTGAAGTTTCCCAGCCTGTTAACCAGCTGGTTTCTATTAGTCTGATAGCAGTTCGTTCGGTGCCTGCAATAGCTATCGACAGGCGTCAGGTTCCGCATAGCGTTTAGCGCCCAATTTTTTTGGATTGGTGTAGCTTTTTCTAATGAATTCCACTAAGCAAGGACTCCGTTAAATTAAATATATATGAAATATAGTTACGTAGAGCCAATACTAATTCAGGCGAGAGACCTCGTCTCTTACCAATAGCTGAACTGCAGCAGTGTAATGCAACCAATGCCTTTCTCGGCCTTTCCTCAATATTTGCCTTCCCCGACAGCTTCTTGTCTAGGATCAAGGCTAAGTGTTTAAGTTGCAGGCGAGCAACTCCAATTGAGGTAGAATCAGCATCGGCTATCTTATACTTTCTAGTGAACAAGGCCAGTTCCGTCCTGATAGAGTTGACGGCGAGGTCGCTGTTAGCCGCCCTTTTGCAATGGACGAGCCTTCCACATTTACTAGGATCCCTAGGTGAGATAATTCACAAGAAAGCTGAGCTCCTAGTACTAAGAGGGCTCAAGAGTGTCTGGCTTGAGCATAGTTAACATACACATAGAATAAGCTTCTAGCGATAGCCTCGGCTCTGCTAATAGATAAAGGGTGGAATACACACTCCTTTTAATACATCTTGCCACGGGTCTCCTCTGGAAGAAGCAGGAAGTGTCTAGTATTTCCTGTCGAGTTTAAGGCCTTGCGTATATTAGGTACATATAAAACACTAGAAAGATGCCTTGGGGCACAATAGGGAATCTATCAGAAGCGGCTCTAAGCCTGGTCATCCCATAAGAGGTTTTAAGATCTCTCAGCCGAAATAAACTCATTTTACCGCGAATTTGCAAGTTTCTGTATTTTCAGAAAAGTTTTGTATCGAATTGTATCGTGTACACGTATGATTTCCAAATGAGACTTGCTATATAAACTATCAATAACTGTCTCATGACCGGAAGGCTTTCCAAATTAAATACAAACATACATACATTAAACGAAACTGAGTTATGCAAGCCTTTGTCTCAAAACAAACCACAAACCGATTAGATAGTTCAGTTAGCAATCATACTAATTTACCACCGACTGAAAATTGTCCGCAGGCATATAAATTTTTGGATGACTAGTAAGATGTCATATTTTATTACTCAATCGAAAAGCCAATCTACTACGTATTAAGCCATGTAATAATGCTTTATAACTGTATTACAAATGAGTATTGCTTCACAATCATGCGCTGTCATTTATCAGTGCAGGCAGCGTAACAAATTCTGTATCTTTCATACGCCTACAAATGCATGTATGTACGGTGGTGAGAATGTAAATAGGGAAAAGACATTTTAGCAAGTTTTGGCTATTTTTTTGTTTAAAGATTTTTTATTTTTTTTCTGTTTTTTTTTAAGATATAGCTTACCATGTATTTGAAACTGCACTTTGATCTAAGCCGAGAAGCGATCTTGGTACTAGATAGATGCACTGTTAGAAAGCTTTAAAGTTAGGAGAACGCTGATGACTTGGCTATACTAATTTCCGGCAAATTGTTGCCAACAATTAGTGAGCTGATAGAATCGGCACTAGGGAGTGCTTGCAATTGGGCAGAAAAAAATGGGCGAAGAGTTAACCCTTCTAAAACCGAAATTGTCTTGTTCACAAGGAAACCATTCCCATTCCGTAGTTCCCCTTACCAGAGCTGGATGTGATTAGTCTGAACCTTTCCTCCAAGGCGAAATACTTAGGTATTATCCTTGACCCCAAACTTACGTGGCTCAAAGCAAAGAAGCTGTAGAAGGGCTTTCGGGAAAAGCTGCGGGCTGTCACCGCATATTATTCACGGCATGTACACCAAAGTCATCTGTCCAATTTTAACCTATAGTGCACTGGTCTGCTGGAAAGCACTGGATAAAAGCAGCAATCGGTCTTGAAGGTAATTAATATTGGACGACGAAAGGGAATCAAGGCCAACTTAGATGTCGAAACTGATTACCTGACGGCATCCTGGGATTATTTTAGTTTTAAGATTCCCATACAATTTCGGGAAGATTGGGAAGGTGGCTTGCTGTCGGTAAATGATGGTATTTCCATCTACACCGATGGCTCTAAAATGAAAAAAAGGAGTCGGCTAGGGTCTGTACTCCAAGGACCTTCAAATAGGGCAATCATACCGCCTGCTTGATAACTGCAGTGTCTTTCAGGCGGAGATATTTGCCTATAGCAGGCGGCCGGTCTTATACGGGATAGTAAGTATCTATCAGGGAACGTCACTATAGTCGTTAACAGCCAGGCGGCATTGAAAATATTAGGCTCCAAGGTGGTAAAGACGAAATCAGTTCGGAAATGTCTCTCTGCTGGCGTCCTGTACAAAGCAATATAGAAGGGAACAGCTAGGAAATACAAATTAGCGAGGGAGACCACTCCCTACTGCCACCGATTTCTTTTCTGCTAAGGGGAATTGAAGAATACACCACAGTAGCAACCAAAGACCTCTGGATCGTTCTGGACGACTGTGAGGCCTCAAGATCCTAGTGACAATAAAAAATCTGCAGTTAGGACTATTACCGGTGTCATCACAGTGCTATAGCACGAATGCTCCATCGATGGTGTATACCAACAAGCTCCCTCTACAGAAGTTGTCGGATGAGGAGGAAGAGGAATCGATTCACCACTTCTTATGCCAATGCCTAGCTCTCCAGACAAAGCATCTCAAGCATTTGGGAGCACGCTTTTTCAATAGCTTGGGTGAGATAGCGGAGGTGAAAAAAATATCGAACATTCACGGCTTCATCCGGGATAGTAAATGGTTTGACAGACTTTATACTGACATTATAGATTAACCTCGGTTAAAATGATGTGCCTCCTACTGGCAATCACAAAGGGCATTCCCAATGCCTCTTAGTGGAAGTACGAGTCACTCGTACGTGCCTTCCTTACCTAACCTAACCTAACCATGTACATACATATTTAAAAAAAGTACCAAGTAAATCAGAATTTCAGACTGTGAAACATTTATAAAATTTCGACGAATTTTAATGAATACATATTGAAACTGTTTAATCAGATTTTTTAGATTTTTTTGGAGCATGCAGTTTTGTAGCTCAATAAAATTTAGTATAATAAAGGGCAAGCTTGAAGTACCGTTAATTTTTGGCATTTTTTTGTTCACGCATTTTTTCCATTTTTGCATGTAGAAAATTAGCAACACCTTGCATAAATAAAATTACCAAAAATCAACAGTAAGTCGTAGCTCCTTTAAATTTGCACTTTGTTGTATGTATTAAAATTGAAAAAGTTTGATGAGAATTTGTCGAATGTTGCTAATTTTTGTACAAATTTTGAAATTTTGACTTAATACATGGTTTTTGTTGGATAACGAGGTACACTTTGATACAAAAATAATAAACGAAAGGGAAATAGCCAAAGAATGCTAAAAGGTCTCTTCCTTATTTACACTTTCGCCACTGTATGTTTACTTATTACGAAACATTTTCGACTTTCGTTTTTCCCTATTTTGTGCATTTAATTTCCACCGAGCGCACTGTTTGTTGTTTTTTGGAGCTTAAAATTGTGTCACCGTAATCTTTCAATTTTTCTTCACAACCTTTCCCTACCCAAATCAAACCGCGACAAGCCATTAGGGCAACAAATTATTTATTACCACAATTATGGAGTATTGAACATACATACATACATACATACGCATGAGTGGACAGCTCAATAATACAGATATTAGTTTTAATTTCAATCAACCAACAACTTACAAAAGCTTATCACTAAGGCAACGGCAGACACGAAAAAATCGTAGAGAAAATATAAAACAAATAAGTAACAACAAGTAAAAGTGAAAATGAGTGCAACTGAAAAATAAACAAACTGACTTGCAATACGCCTCAGAATGCAAGCTTGCACATACAACATAAGTCATGTTTTTTTTTTCTTTTTTTCATGCAAACATGGCTAATTATAAGCAAGCATTTATACAGTTATTTGTTGTATGAAAAAAAAAGAAAATAAAACAAACAGAAAGCGGTGTGCACACGTTGCTAAGAGATTGTGAAATGTAATATTGTATGCTTACCAGATATGCGCGTGCTGATAGAAAGTGAAAAGACATGCATACTTACACACATATGCATACATATATATGTAACTACACATGCACGCACAATCGTATGCATTTTTCTCGTTTATCACACAACTTTACTCTGAATGCATGTACATATGTATGTGTTTGAGCTTGTAAACGTATCGCTATCACAAATTTCGGATGTTTTTAAAAGAGCGTGAGATAAGCGCCGCCAACAAGCAGGCACTCGATTACAATGATGCAAGCTGAAACAGACGCCTGCGGCCAACAGCAATGCTTGTCATTTAAGGCGCTGCAAGCGCACGCACTCACGCACGCACTTGTTGCGATAAGCATAAATGCTTGTGACAGTTGTGTGTTTTGCTGCCTGCTGTCTGTTGGCGAGCATGAAAATCGCCGCGCTGCACAGTGGTATTTCGGGGGGATAATTAAATTTTTTGAATATTAAATTTTTATAATTAAATGGTTTGGCCTAACAAAGTGATATTTTAATAAGAAAAATTAATTATAACTTTGTATGAAATTGCCAGTTTTATTCAAAATAAAAGCAACAAAAGTCAGATTAATTTTATCTTTATGTATATCCTTCAGTTAAGCATATCGACTGCTTTATCGATCACGCGTTATATGCTAGGTGTCGATAACGATAACTGGTGCACACGGTCCTTAAATTGATTGAGAATTTTTGTTCACTTAAGCAATGTGTTCTTCTTATAACTTTTAGTTTTATTGTTTTTGTTGTAGGTTCATATGAAAACAAGGTAATCGACCAAATATTTTAATAAATATAAGCAGACAAAAATTACACTTTATAAATGCTAACTTTGACACTTTTGATGCACAAAAGCTATGTGTCATTCGTCTTCCTTCGACTTCATACTATTAAAAAAAATAAATACCGAAATATTTTCTATCGATTTCGGAAAAAAATGATGCGCATATTTGCGACTTTTAACGTAAACTCATATAGCAAAGATGAAATTTATGGTATTTTTAAGGAATTTTTGAGGTTAAGTTCATATGGCAGGTATGCTTTAAAATAATTCGATTACGTCCATTTTTTTTGGAGTTCTTAAACAACGCTATTACAAATATATGGACAAATTTTCAAATTTTCATATATTCATCGGTGAACGTTTTATTTTTAAGACGATTTTGAGTTTAGGTTTATATGAGAGGAATGCTTTAAAATAAATCGAACGCGCCAATTTATGCCCATAAATGTTAAATACGGAAAATTGAAGTTCTACGCCGACTCCCTCTACTTTTTTCCAAAAAATTTATCGGGCTGTACCACTGTGCGCTCGAGGCTGCTGCACATGATTGACGACTGTCAAATTAGCTGTATAACACTTACAGAGATGCATACAAGCCGCCACTGAGAAACATGGCTCATGTAGTGATATAAAGAAAGCCATTGAAGCTTACAGTATGCACATGTCAGCATCAGTAATGAGCATACGTAACTACTTTTGTTTTTAAAGTATCAGTTTGAATAATGAATACCCATAGAAGTACTTAGTGTTTAGGTAGAGATGGCTAAATACTTAAGTGAAAATAATTGAAGTATTTAGGAGTATTAAATACTTCAGCATATACTTAAAATATGTAAATACTATAAAGATACCTGGTGCAAAGTACTTAAGTACATAGTACATGATTACACGTGCAACAAATTTCGGGTCGTTGGCGGGTTAATTATAATTCAGGACGAAAGCTTCAGAGAGTAAAACCCCCTAAGCTGAAAAAAAAATATTTTTATGGACAAAAATTTTTGAATCTGCTTCCTGAAAGGATTTTGAAAATGTGGTTCGTTCCTTGATATCTGAGTGAAATACCTTGTTCCGGCATATATAGTGAAATTTTACAA
>NW_016171556.1:0-2250 GCF_001687245.7 Rhagoletis zephyria
AAGTTATAATACCCTTGTGCACAAGTGCGCTCGGGTATAAAAAAAAGCATTACGCCGTTAGTTTCCAACTANGGACAGACAGTCACCGCTTAATCGATTTCTCTTTTCATTCTGATCATTTATGTATACATTTGTCTATATCTATCTGGATTCGTTTTGCCTGTTACAAACAACCGTTATGTGAACAAAGTTATAATACCCTTGTGCACAAGTGCGCTCGGGTATAAAAAAAAGCATTACGCCGTTAGTTTCCAACTAAAAAAAAAATTTAAAACTACAATCAACAGCAAACGATTCTAGACCACAAATCATTATAATTGAAGATGTAACTGTAAAAAACTTCATATAATTTTTTTAAAACGCAATACGCACTTATATTTCAACAAAAAAATTCTAACTACAATCAATTACAAGCGATTCTAGACCACAAATCATTAAAAATCTTCATAAAATTAAAAAAAAAACGCAATACGCACTTATATTTCAACAAAAAAAAAATTGTAAACTACAATCAACTACAAGCGATTCTAGACCAGAATTCATTAAAATTGCAGCTGTAGCTGTAAAAAACTTCATATAAATAAAAAGAAAACGCATTACGCACATATTTTTCAACTAAAAAAATGTTTAACTACAATCAAATGCAAACGATTCTAGACCAGGATTAATTAAAATTGATGCTGTAGCTGTAAAAAACTTCATATAAATTAAAAAAAAAAACGCCTTACGCACTTATTTTTCAAATAAAGAAAATTTTTAACTTCAATCAACTACAAACGATTTTAGACCACAATTCATTAAAATTGTAGCTTTAGCTGTAAAAAACTTCATACAAATTAAAAAAAACGCATTACACACTTATTTCTCAACTAAAAAAAAAATCTAAACTACAATCAACTACAAACTATTCTAGATCAGAATTCATTAAAATTTAAGCTGTAGCTGTAAAAAACTTAAAACTACAATCAACAACAAACGATTCCAGACCACAATTTATTGAAAGTGAAGCTGTAGCTGTAAAAAACATCATACAAATTTTTAAAAAAACGCATTACGCACTTATTTTTTAACAATCAACTGCAAACGATTCTAGACCACAATTCATTAAAATTGAAGCTGAAGCTGTAAAGAACTTCATACAAATAAAAAAAAACACATTACACACTTATTTTTTCAACTAAAAAATATTTTAAAACTAACATCAACTACAAACGATTCTAGACCAGAATTCATTAAAATTGAAGCTGTAGCTGCAAACAATATAAATTTAGACCAGAATGCATTAAAATTGAGCTGTAGCTGCAAACAACTTCATATAAATTAAAAAAAAACAACGCATTTTGCACTTATTCTTCAACTAAAAACAAAAATTAAAACTACAATCAGCTACAAATGATTCTAGACCAGAATTCATTAAAATTGAAGCTGTAGCTGCAAACAATATAAATTTAGACGAATTCATTAAAATTGAGCTGAAGCTACAAACAACTTCATATAAATTAAAAAAAAAACGCATTGTGCACTTATTTTTCAACTAAAAACAAAAATTAAAACTAAAATCAACTACAAACGATTCTAGACCAGAATTCATTAAAATTGAAGCTGTAGCTGCAAACAATATAAATTTAGACCAGAATTCATTAAAATTGAGCTGTAGCTGCAAACAACTTCATATAAATTTAAAAAAAACTCATTACGCACTTATTTTTTAACTAATAAAAAACTTAAAACTACAATCAACAACAAACGATTCCAGACCACAATTTATTGAAATTGAAGCTGTAGCTGTAAAAACATCATATAAATTTTTTAAAAAACGCATTACGCACTTAATTTTTAACAATCAACTGCAAACGATTCTCGACCACAATTCACTAAAATTGAAGCTGAAGCTGTAAAGGACTTCACACAAATTAAAAAAAGAACATATTACAAACTTATTTTTTCAACTAAAAAGTATTTTAAAGCTACAATCAACTACAAACGATTCTAGACCAGAATGCATTAAAATTGAAGCTGTAGCTGCAAACAATATAAATTTAGACCAATTCATTAAAATTGAGCTGAAGCTACAAACAACTTCATATAAATTAAAAAAAAAACGCATTGTGCACTTATTTTTCAACTAAAAACAAAAATTAAAACTATAATCAGCTACAAACGATTCTAGACCAGAATTCATTAAAATTGAAGCTGTAGCTGCAAACAATATAAATTTAGACCAGAATTCATTAAAATTGAGCTGTAGCT
>NW_016171556.1:12379-14275 GCF_001687245.7 Rhagoletis zephyria
CCACACCTAAATCCACCACCCTTAATTCACCACACCTCAACTTTCTCACCACACCTTAACTCACCTCAACTCACCACACCAAAATTCACCACACCTTAATTCACCACACCTCAACTTTCTCACCATAACTTAACTCACCACACCTGAATCCACCACACCTAAATTCACCACACCGTAACTCCTACACCCAATTCCACCACACCGCAGCTCACCACACCCAATTTCACCACATGACATGATATCACTTGATGTGGCATCAAAGGCAACATCATTTGGCATAAAATGAACCAAAATAAATAAGATTTAGATAGAGGTGAAAAAAGGGATAAAAAGGAAATACAACTGAAGAGTGTGCGATGTTATATTGTGGTGTGTTATGCTTCATATGTTATGTTATTTATTCTTATGTTATGGTTATTTTATGTTATGCCAAGTACTAAGCTAAATTCCCCTTCACTTAACCCATTCCAACTAATGTTATTTTAGCTCATTCAACATACATAAATTAATTAATCATTAATTTTATCGGTTGAATTTCAACCGATGGGCGAACACTAGTATAAATTAAAAAACAAACGCCTTACGAGCTTATTTTTCAATTGAAATAAATTTTAATTACAAATGATTCTAGACCACAATTCATTGAAATTGAAGCTGTAGCTGTAAAAAGTTTCATATAATTTAAAAAAAAACGCATCACGCACTTATTTTTTAACAATCAACTGCAAACGATTCTAGACCACAATTCATTGAAATTGAAGCTGTAGCTGTAAAAAGTTTCATATAATTTAAAAAAAAACGCATCACGCACTTATTTTTTAACAATCAACTGCAAACGATTCTAGACCACAATTCATTGAAATTGAAGCTGTAGCTGTAAAAAGTTTCATATAATTTAAAAAAAAACGCATCACGCACTTATTTTTTAACAATCAACTGCAAACGATTCTAGACCACAATTCATTGAAATTGAAGCTGTAGCTGTAAAAAGTTTCATATAATTTAAAAAAAAACGCATCACGCACTTATTTTTTAACAATCAACTGCAAACGATTCTAGACCACAATTCATTGAAATTGAAGCTGTAGCTGTAAAAAGTTTCATATAATTTAAAAAAAAACGCATCACGCACTTATTTTTTAACAATCAACTGCAAACGATTCTAGACCACAATTCATTGAAATTGAAGCTGTAGCTGTAAAAAGTTTCATATAATTTAAAAAAAAACGCATCACGCACTTATTTTTTAACAATCAACTGCAAACGATTCTAGACCACAATTCATTAAAATTGACGCTGAAGCTGTAAAGAACTTCATACAAATAAAAAAACACACATTACACACTTATTTTTTCAACTAAAAAATATTTTAAAACTACAATCAACTACAAACGATTCTAGACCAGAATGCATTAAAATTGAGCTGTAGCTGCAAACAACTTCATTTAAATTAAAAAAAAAATCATTATGCACTTATTCNTTAAAATTGAAGCTGTAGCTGCAAACAATATAAATTTAGACCAGAATTCATTAAAATTGAGCTGTAGCTGTAAACAACTTCATATAAATTTAAAAAAAACTCATTACGCACTTATTTTTTAACTAATAAAAAACTTAAAACTACAATCAACAACAAACGATTCCAGACCACAATTTATTGAAATTGAAGCTGTAGCTGTAAAAACATCATATAAATTTTTTAAAAAACGCATTACGCACTTATTTTTCAACAATCAACTGCAAACGATTCTCGACCACAATTCATTAAAATTGAAGCTGAAGCTGTAAAGAACTTCACACAAATTAAAAAAAGAACATATTACAAACTTATTTTTTCAACTAAAAAGTATTTTAAAACTACAATCAACTACAAACGATTCTAGACCAGAATTCATT
>NW_016171557.1:0-14272 GCF_001687245.7 Rhagoletis zephyria
TAGAATTCTTGAAAATCAATATATCTGGTTCTCTTCAGGAGATTCCCAGCAAGAATACCCAATTATTTGTTTAACCATTTTTTCATAGTATCTATATTTTATAGGTCCACCGAAACCCTTAGAAAATCCCAGAATGAGGGATATATAAAAAAGTTTTCCGATCGAAAAATATTGATTTTCTTCTATACCATTTACACGAAAAGTTGTTTTTTTTTATATATAAAATAATTGGAAAACTTTGAACGCTTTGAGCGACCTCTAAATATGTTTTGATTTCAAAATAAAAAAAAAAGTTGAGGTTGATGTCTAGACTAGGTTTTATAGAAACTTTGATTATAGCAAATGTGTTTTGAAAAAACAGAAAGTAAGTTGATAAAAGCGTGGTGAAATAAGGGTATATTTTTTCGCTATAGGACAATCCTAGGGGTGAGTGCATTAAATACCGACTTTATTTATTTTGGACCACCCTAATGTACACTGGATTTGTGTGTGTGCTGTACAAGTCGAAAGGGCGGCGGGAGATAGTCAGCAAGCACTCTTCGAAAGCTGCAAATGAGCAGCAGCAGCACCAGCAGCAGCAGTGGCAGCGCGGAGTCCAAATGTTTTGTATTGCATTTGGCTATTTGGTTGTTTTGTGGTTTTGTTGTTTTTGGTCAAACTCGTGCACGATTTCAGTGCTGCCGTTGACGTCATCAATATGCATTTCGCCACAGTTTTTTTCCCCCTGCTCGGCTTGTGCACATCTGTAGTATATCTCTACTTGAGTGAACTCACTTTGTGAGCATAGGCAGCTGAGCAGCAGCAGCAGCAGAGTCAGAGCGGAAGGATAGTTGGAAAAAGCACATAACAAAACAAAAATAAAAAGCAAAAAAAACAAATATAAAAAGTTTCACAGTTTCTCCGTTTTTCTGTTTGTCCCATTTTGCTGTCTCACTATTTGCGGAGTGTTTAGTTCTATACACATTTGGCTTCTTCCCCTTCCTCGGCTGCTGCTTCCTCGTTATTTGCTCTTTTTGTTTTTTTTTTTTGTGTGGGCTCATCTCTGCTTAAAGTATGTGTTTGTTTTTTGTTTCCTTTGTTGTATTTTTTGTATGTAGTTTTAGTCAGTTAGCTGCTCTGCATCTCAACCACACCGACCACATGTCAAAGTTATGCAATTCAAATGAACACATCAGTTATTTGACTCTTTTAGGATATGCATACATACACAAGTGTATTAAGTACACACGAATTGAGCATTTGTGTGTGTGTGTGTGTGTGCTTGGGTGCAGCAGAAGTTGTCCATCATCGTCATGGTCAATGGCCAAGTGACATTTAGCAAAACTCAAATGGAAACACAATGGATAGCAAATGAAAGGAAAATATTTGAAAACTAAAACAGAATTACAGACGTCTAAATACATGGGCACCGACATTAGCACTACTTAAATACATACATAACTTTTATATTTACATATACATACATATTATACAAGTACATTTGGTTGAAATGCAAGAAATGATTTTCGGATAATTGGGTTTACTAGTTGTTCTCTTGTTAAAATGAGAAAATCTGAATGAGCCTGTGACTTAAATCAAGAAATTATTTCATTTGGAATTTTTTAGCAGAGCTCTGATGAACGCTTACATGGTATAGATCTATGTGATAAGGATGGAAAAATCGATTCCGATTACAATCCAGAGTCGAAGATTTTCTTGAAATAATCGATTTTATAGAATCGATTCTAAATTTTCGGAATCTATCAAAAATCGATTCTCTTATTTTCATACATCCTTAGATACGCATTAGTTGTTAGAATTGTGAAATTTATGGCATAATTGGCTTTTTCATAGAGATGCTAGAAATGAATTTATGAAAAGAAACAATTTTAAGGAGCGTATTCAAATTTATTTACATCTAAATAAAACAGTACCGTGAAAATATGTCAATCCCCCTTAAATTTTGTAAAGTCTTAAACTGTGTAAAAGTCGTAAGTTTTCGAGGCTTTTATGGGAACGCACCCTTTGTGAAAAGTTGTAAATAGGTGCGTAAAGTGACTGTTTGACAGATCGACCAGAATTTTGTGAAATAATTTTTGTTTCGTAATATTTTCCATAACAACCCGCCATCTTCTCTCTGTCACTCTTGGCTAAAATACAATTAAAAATGCCGAAAATTAGCAGAAAATTAAGTCAATACATTTAGTGGATGAAATTAATTCATTTTATTCGATTATTATTTTTCATTCGAATAATTCGAATCTCGCCGAAGATTATTCGATTCCGAGAATCGTAAGGTAATTTTTCACAACTTTCCATCCCTACTATGCAATCGCCGCCTTCCTGTCGAAAATTGAAAATTCTATGATAAAGTCTGACCGGTGAGCTCGGGCTGAAGAGTGCATAATTGCGTAGCTGCGAGCCATCGGTAAAAATTAATGAATACGATGGGCCTACATTGTTGAGGTTTAATTTTTTTCGTATAATGTGTTTGCAAAGGGGAAACGTGTCTGGGGCGGTTGAAGTGAATTGGAATTGAAAAAATCCATCCCGTTGATTTTAAGGCCATTTATTTTGGAAGTGGCAACACCTCTCGGTTACCCTAAAATAAACGGCTCACATCTAGGCTTACCGTACGATCTTTTGTATGTAGAAAGCGTCTTAGTTATTCAGGCACAGCCACTTAACCCTCTGTGTTTAAGACCCAAGGCTCCTGAATGAGCGAGATTTCGATATTTTCCTCCGCCAGGAAGGCCGAAAGGCTGCCTGTGGCCAGCTTCGTATGCTTACGATTTATTTGGTCAACCTTCCTACCCATTTTCTGTTTAAATTTTTATTCAGAGTTTGGGTCGCCGAGAAATATGCCTTGCAGCAGCTTATCTGCGTCATGGACCACGTTTCGCTTTTCGTCTTCAGCAGAGTTTCTTGTTTGAGAGGGGCAAAAGCAAACCCTTGGCCCTTAGAATTTTATCTTCGGCGCTCTTCGAGTGAAAAGTCCCTTGGCATAATTTCGCTCTATCCTACCGAGTATAGATAGATACCAGGGGTAATGATTTCCCCGCAGCACCTTAGAAGCATTGGTGATTCAACGTCCCTTGATGGGCCACAGTACTGACAGCGTCGCCTTCTAGACTCGCTGACTAGAATAATCCACTTCGCGAAAAGTTACCACATTAGTATCTAGAATTTTTGGAACGCTTGAACCAAAATTCCATGGCAGTAGCCTGCCGTGTAGTTTTAAAGGAGACGGCCCCCAAGTAATGCCGGAGAGCGTTGCTCCACTTTTCCGTGCCGAGTGATAATGGTAAAGATAGTGAGCCGTACTCTATTTAAACAGGGTGGCTTGAAGATAACACCTGTACAAAAAAAAAAACAGTTCAAGTGCGAAGACTGCCTCGTGGTAGTTTCTCTTCCTTGTAGGTTATCAAAAGACCTCTAGGTGGTCCTACCTTGGGATTGCTTCTTTACACGTTTTACAGGCCTGTGGGGCAGTAGTTTGATAAATTTAATTTGTCAGGAAATTCATTAGTTTTTTTGTACTTAAACTGAAACCTCGCTTATTCTAACCAGATTGAGTGAGTGAATATTGACTATAATTGAAAAATTTGAAATGAATGATTCAAAATGTCGGATCAAAAATGGTGGAGGCATTTGTTAAATTGATCGGATTTTGTTCTTATTTATAATAACTGAAACAACCAATCCCGAGTTAAGGCCATGTAGATACCCCACAAGCAAAAGAACCTACCATGTGGCAGTCTTCACACTCGAACTTTTTTTTGGGTGGCGGCGATATTTCTCCATGTCTTCAGCAAAGCTTAATGCTTGACAGCCGTGAGCTATTTCTTTGCAGTCCAATGTGGTCATCCCTGTCTTGCTACGCAACTTTAATTTATTCATTTAGGCTTTGCATTATCGATTTATATTCCATACGGCTAGGATGCTTAAGCAAATAGGCAAAATAATTTATAATTATCATAATTTCTACAAATCTGAAAATCCATTTTAAAATCATAAAATTATGTTTCCCTCATCACCGTCACGGCTTAAATAGGTCCGCTACACGAAAGTTGTTGACACAATTTTCAACGCCGCTTTATTTCGCCAATTCGCTTCTGCCTTCCTAGTATTTTTTTTTTTTCTCAACGTCTTCCTGTTTGTTTGCGCATTTCTTTTTCTTGAGGAAGCTTCTCTCTTCCGCTTGCCGCCTTCCATGGCCACCACCTTGGCTGCCAGCGACTGCCACCCGGAAAGTGAGCGCTTATCGAGCTTCCTTGGGCGCAGGCATCAGTCAATTGCTTCATCCGCATTGACTTTTTGCAGGCCAGCTGAGTGTTTTGTAGTCTCGCCTGCTGCTTTTCGCTGCGCGCTCCCACTTTCCGCTTCCTACTCCTATTTGTACTAACTAACAAGCAAGCGTTATGTTTTTTTTGCCTTGGCATTTAACTGCCAGTTTGTTGGTGAGCAAGTCTTTTAATGACGTTAATCAGCAAATCGGTGAATTGTGCCTGCCTTACTTGGCGATTAATTAAAATGTCAAAGCAGATTAAAATGAGTATGCGAGCAGAGGGAGCGAGAACTACCCGAAAGGGGCAAAAAAGGAGTGTGGGTGGACTGCGAAAAAATCAAATAGAAAATGGTATGCAAAGCAAGTGAAGAAAACGGCAACAGATAAAAAATGCGACGGAATTGAACTGTGGCGTTTGTTGGTGGGTTGTTGTTGTTGTTTCCGATGCATCCATTTGGCTGCAAGTGAAGGCCGTTTGAGCATTTTTCTATCAGTGGCGCAACCCCTTTGCTATTTCAACTGACCCCTTTGACTACACTTTGCTTCGTAGATTGACAAGCAGATGGAACTTTAAAAAAGTGTATGCCATGGAAAATAAATTAGTGCAACTTTTATGGAAAATCAGATAAACGCGTTGGTGAATAGAACGCTGCTGTCGAGGCGGAAGTGGGTAGCAAATTGAAAGCTAAGCAGGAAAGCAGTAAAAATAAGTTGGCTGTGCAATTGCTTAAGGATATTAGTTTACGTACTCACCTCGTCTTTCTGACAGCGACACTCTTGCGAGCTGTTTAGAGTTTATATAAACATTAGGTTACCTCACGAAAGAAGTTGTCACTTCCCAAGCAAATCATAAAGTTTATCTTATGGTTCGCAAACGGTTTTTTGTTTGCCTTAGTTCGGTGCCACTCAGTAGCAAGAGGGCTATTGAAACTATGTGCATTTGACGCCAACACATTTGGCTATTTTTTAGTAAAAAAGTCCGAAATTTAGTAGGTACCAATGGGTGAAATCTTCTCCAAATATGGAGTACATTCAATGTCGTCTCAACCACCACTGATTTCCAATATTTTGAGTTGCAGAATAGTGGTGGCTGAGCATGTTTCTGCAATGATGTCGAGGAAGGCGAACAATGCCACTTCTGAGGAAGGTATTCTATTCCCGTTGGTTTGAGTGCTTGTGATCTTACTAAAGCTCTTAGATGTCTTAACGAAATGAGCGAAGTACTCGAGAGACATTCAGAAATATTACCAGCTGAATAGGTAAGGGAAGGCTTGATTGTAAATCCAAAAAAGATGGACTTGCTGTTTATTACATGAACGTCCAAGCTCTGGTATCTTCTTGTGTGGCGCTTTAGCCGCCAAAGCGGTTTTGGCCGAGTTCAATAACGCGCGCCACTCGTTTCTCCTCTGTGCAAACTGATGCCAATCGGAAATGCTAAGTGAACCAAGTCCTTCCCCACTTTGTCTTTCCATCGCAGTGGGGGCCTTCCTCTTCCTCTGCTACCGCCAGCGGGTTCCGAGTTGAATACTTTCAGAGCTGGAGCCTCTGTGTCCATTCGCACGACATGGCCAAGCCAGTGGAGCTGCAGTATTTTATTTTGTGGGTTCCGTTCGACGAGAGAGGACTTCACTTCTGAAGGTTGACATTATTATTGGTGTTAATGCTGGTTCCTAAATAATCGCAGTCGTCCACTTTTCCAAACTTATAAACGTCAACAGCGGCGTGGGTGCCGAGACGCTTCAGCTCTGAGTGTTTGTCTGATGATAGGAGGTACTTCGTGTTCCCATGAATTGAGTTGTATCTAAAATATTACTATTTCAACTTGTCGGCCAGTAGCGTTGACATGGAGGGCTTAATGGGATTAAATCCCCATGAAAGTCCCCACGGAAGTATCTTCGTCACTGGTGTCGATAGCAAAAATTTTAGCTAATATTTATTACACTTGAATTTTTGAAGTGAAAGGCAAATACGAAGACGAAACGAATACGAACGCGAAGAAGATTATAAAAACGAAGACGATTACGAAAATAGTGTTCACAAATAAGGCGAAGACAAAAAAACATACGAAGACGAAAATGACAAGAAGGTCGAGTCGAAGACGAGAACAAATGCGAATAGAACGCCAGGAAGATGAAGAGCGATACATACAAAAAATACGAGCACGAATTCGAAGCTGGTGAAAAATACGAAGAAGATTATGAGAACAAATATAAAGAACTAGTGAACCCGCATGGCGTTAAAACGCCCAAAATTGAGTTTAAAAAACTTAAAAAATATTCCAAATACCAGTCAGAGTTATAAGGGATCCGAGTGTCATATTTCATTTAAAATCGGGCAGCCGTTTCTATGTGAAGAGTATGTTTCTAATACCATCAAATTCCAAATCAACTTACACCGATGAAAAAAGCTCTTAATTTATAAGGATAAAACTTTTCAAACCCCCTTCGACTAATACCCATAGTTTTATAATTAACTTAACTTATTAAATATTTTGAATTTAACTTTTAAACAGGTGGCAGTCCTCTTCCAATGCCTCAAAAATATTCTTAGCGTTCAAACTAAAGATTCTTAACACTCCTTCGTTTGAAAGGCATTTTTTGTTATTTGTGTATAGGTAAACTAAATTGGACATTTGAAGTAGGTGGCAACCCTCTTCAATATATTTTCAAACTACTACTTTCTGAGCCCCACCAATATGGTGATACATATGTATTTATATTATCTAATATGATTTATTGCACCGGTGGCAACCCTCCTATGGTTCAGCTAAGAAACAAAGCTTTTCAAAACCACTTCGATTGATATCCATTTTGTAATAATTGATTGTTTGTTTTTAAGATTTGAATATACTTGTTTAAAAGGTGGTAACCCTTTTCAAAAAAGTAAAACCTTATTGCACATCTACAGTACAAGCCTTTTAATTTGACACCTTATTTCGAAGATAGAACGAACGTTGCGGACATAATGGCATTGATTATTGAATAATTAAAGTTTAATTGTTCAACAGTGGGCAACTCTTTTCGAAAAACTATCAGTTTGCACATCTACAGAACAAGCGCTTTAATTTGGCATCTGATTTTTGAAAATCGGGCGAACGGTACATATACTAGTTTGTCCTGGAATAAAAATCCCTTTGCGTACTATATATAGATAGATTATATATACAAATTTCTGCATTACGAAACTAATTAGTTAAAAATGAATAGAAGCAAGTTTTACTTTCGTAGTTT
This sequence comes from Rhagoletis zephyria, assembly GCF_001687245.7. Taxonomy (NCBI): domain Eukaryota; kingdom Metazoa; phylum Arthropoda; class Insecta; order Diptera; family Tephritidae; genus Rhagoletis; species Rhagoletis zephyria. The sequence goes on from NW_016171557.1 coordinate 7,498, forward strand.
GGTGGCCCATTTTCTGAAGAAAAAGTTCTACGTAACTTCTTTGACAAAAAATATGTTTATGAAAATGCGTCTTTCAACCCAGTTCGGCTCACCAAAGGTTAAAATAGTTGGGTTGGACTACAATTTTTGTTAACTCGGGGAGATTTTTTTTTTGATGTACAGCGTAAACACTCTAATAAACATATATACTCTTTTATAACTACATATACATATTTATACATACATATAGAATATATGCTTATACTTCCATTTTCCTGTATTTGTGCGACTGCAGGTAATTGCATTTTTTCTTATCTCGCATCCGTTATTTTCCATTATCGAATACAATGCGCTCCTTCAGCAGCGTTAAATGAATCGCTCCCTTTTTTGCCTTCTTGTTACTATTTATATTTACGCATGTATGTATGCATATATGTATGTTTGTATATTTCAATGTAGCTATAGCTGATTGCATGTATGTACCTTTTTAAGTGCATGTGTGCCCTGTGCACTTGGCGTTGATTATAAACGCATTCACACAGACAAAGCTCCATTTGAACCATTTGAATCGCCTGCTGCGCTTTCATCAGCAACCTAACATTTGCATTGAGCTGAATCAAGTTGAATCGAATCGAATTGAATTGAATGGAATTGGTTGGAATAGCATGACATTAAGTTGCATTCGGCATAGAAGTGGCAAGTCGCATGTGGCAAGTGGCACGCGAGGAGAGGGACGCGCGCTGCAGGGCGATTTTATTGCGAAAAGCTACGCAAATGTGATGTGTATTGATTTGCAAAGAAAGGATAACATTTCTTATGTATTTAGGTACCTCAGCCAATTCGATTTCGTCTATTCAAAAGCTTTGCATTTATATGTATATGTAAATATGTAGCTGGGGCATGGAACGGAGTTGGTGGAGCAGTGCCTGAGGTGTGCATAATACTAGCAGCTCATTGCCACTTTGCCAATACATTTGCCTACTGCAACAACAATATGAATAACAAAAAAAAAAAAAAAAAAACAACTACAATAGTTCCCAATGACAGTTACAATAGCACAACAGCAAACGGTTGAGCGTCGCAGCGCACTTGTCGTGTCGTGCCGTGTCGGCGAAATGTAAAAAAAAAAACAAAAAATTGCTTCCAGTTGTTCTGCACTTTGGATTAGATACACTTCCGTTTCCGTTGAGGGCGTAATGCCATTCACAACAACTTGCAACATTCAAAGTGCACATGAAATCGCATATGCCTTCAGCCTCACTTTTCTTTGCCATCGGGCACATATTCAACTTTTCTGTGTTGCGCTTGCGGCAATTCTCTGCTGCATTTTTGTTCATTGCTTCAGCATTGTTGTTGTTGCAGTTATGTTGATATTTCCACTCAGCGGCAGTTGGCTGTTGGCAGGGCAACATTTGATTCGTTTCGCACTGCTCTACTCCGGCATTGTTGCCTGCTGTGGCGTGAATAGCTGCTACAACAGATTGATTTAAATTCTATTGAATTGCTGCTGTTTAAGTTCAAATGGCTGGCAGTGTGTGTGTGTGTGTGTGTGTGTGTGTGTGTGTGGTGTTATGCGCACTGAGCGTTGCTGCAGCCTAAATTAATTTGAAGTTGCAAAAAACACCAAATGATGCATCTGCACCTTGTATATGGATATTTACACTTTTAGTTAAGCGACACATACAAACATACACAAACACAAACACCTTGAAGGTATATTCTCGTTAGTGCATCAGAAAACTAAATCATCGCTTTGGCCCGGCCCGGCCAGTGCAGTGAATGCAAATGAAAATAGTGCAAATCTGCAGCAAGAAAGCAATTCACTGCCGAGTTTAAGAATTATTATTTGCAGCCTTACAAGATCGCAAATTCAACTACATTTTGTGTCGAATTGGTTGAGAGCCTATAAAAAAATCCCCTATGTACACAATGCAAGTGCCTACTTAAATCCAATGTTTCATTTATTTTCATTGCTCCGTTGGCATTTTTAATGTTGGTGAAAAGTTAAATGGGATTTGTGACTCTGTGTTTGTGGTTGTGATGGTTACTGAGGTTGAAACCTTACAGGAACCTACTATTTTTTCTGGTACGCCGCAGGGTGAATGTGAGGAGCTAGGGAAACTAATTTCAGATTCTTTCGCAATTCACAAGCAAGAAATATAAAATTTGTTGCAGGCTACCGAATTGTTATGCTTCGGGTACGATTGACAACCTCTAGAATTTGCTTGTTGAAAATTCTTTAGTTTAATGTAAGGAAAAGAGGACTGCAGGATGAATGCCGGGAATAAAACCGAAAGTTTTTAAGGTGAAACTTCTTTAGTGGCGGTGGTCAAGTAAAAAATCGAAGACCAAGAGTTAGACTGGGGTTTAAACCACTATGATAGCGAAAGCGAATACGAAGACAAATACGAATACGAGTACGAAAACGAAGGCGGATACGAAGACAATGCTAAGACGAACTGGAAAGGAAACACGAATACGAAGATACATAAGAATGCTAACAGGAAACGAATACGAAGACATAGACATGGCAAATACGAACATAAATGTAAAGACGCAGGGGAATTAAAATTAATGTAGTATTTTCATACGGCCATTAAGCTATAGGAAAACTAATATATCAAACTATCTAAATGCTACATCACTTACCGAGTCTTTTTACGAGGAGGAAGCATCGAAAGCCTATACCCGTCCGGGTGAGACTTCAACCCGAATTAAACCTCCTACTGTCCAAGTAACTATCCTCCCGGTACTACCTCGAGTATTTCGTTGGGATGTAGGATGTACTCAGTCTTGGGCTAAACCTAGTAGATTTTGCCACGTCTGGTTTAAAATGAGATCCTTTTTTTCTTTTCTCTTAGATATAGATGCAACTTATAATCTAGCTCTTATAAATAGTAAGACGAAAATTCCTTATAATTATGGCATGCCTTATAGCTGTTTCTTTGCCGCTGGTATTGCATTGAGCAGGCTTACAGGAGAGGCGAGTTTCAAATCCGTATGCGTATGTACATATGTTGGCTACGCGGTTGGAACAGCCCATTTTCTAGTCTGCGCCTGCGCTTCTTGTGCACGAATTTTGGAGTCGAACTTCCTTCACGGTTAGAACGGCCTTGGTTCCAGTCTATGCTTGCGCTTTGAGTACAAGGATTCCGAGCCAGTACTGTCTAGGCAGCTGGAACGGCCCGGGTTTCAGTCAGCGTCTATGCTTTAATTTGTAATTTTCATGTTTAAGAGGCGGTCTGAAGTTTTTAGGCTGCACTTGCTTGGTGGTCCCACCTACGCTTTGGTTAGTGAGCTTCATGACTTGGTTCCAATCCACGGCTACGCTTGGGGTTCGTTTAATCACTGCTGATACGCTGCTGTCTCTCTATGCTGCTCAGTTGCTTCAGAATTGACGATAGTGTGTCACTACTTGATGTCCACTGGAACATTTTACCATTTAGTCGACTACTGACTGAGGCGTAAATGCCTCTCCAACGGCTAGTCTCAATTGGTTGCATGGGTTACATAGGTATATTATTACATATGCTACACTATACCATTTTACATCTTGGTATCATGCCTTGAATGGGGTAATACGCCCTACGGATCGCTCAACCAAGTCCATAAGGACCGGTCTGTCACATTTCACCTATAAATCCTTTTATTAAAGAAATTGGCTGATTGAGAGTCCTATGGCTCGGAAATTTGGAATTGTGTGGTATAGTAGAAGGTCTTTATTGACGCCTTCTTACTCATCCAGTATTTCGTATTTAGTTTCCTTCGAGAGAGTACTGGAATATATTGTTTTCGTAAAGCGTCGGAGGTTCCATGACGTTCACAGATTCAGAAAGTGTTTTGCAGGTGGAGATTTTTGCTATAGGCGTGGAATGTACTGTAGTCTTGACCACAGATCGATTAAGTGAAAACAACGCTATTTCGGACAGCTACTTAGGTGGCACTTGGCTTTGAACAATTACTTTCAGCCTACTTACAAAATGTTGAAAAAATGTTGTGGCTTCAGCCTGCAGACGTAGCATTGCGCTGATCTTGCAATAAATTTGCTCAGAATAATTAGTCGACACTTAAAATTTCAGGGGCTACTGAATTGGGGTAAGGACCGGATTCATCAACTTTTTGTAAACATTGCTAATCACAGGGGGAAGAGCCTCTAAACCTCTCTCTATAGGGTCTGAAGAAGGCTTTGGCATTCCTGCTGCTAAAATCTTACTTCAATTTCAACTAAACTAGGCAAAATAGACTTGTGTAGATTAATTGCGGTTTTAACTGGGCACTGGGCCTTGGCCACTTATGCGTCTAGAATGTGAATGGGCTCTAATGTTTCTTGTTGCAAGTTTAGCTCATCAAAAGCGGTAGAAACAGGCAGTAGAGCATTTTATGTCTGGCTGCCGGCCACTTTGCAGATCCAGTATGAGGTTTCCTTCTTTTTCCTATGGTTCCTATTATTGTATTCCTTCTTTTTCTCATTTTCTCTTTTCAAGGGAAATTCAAGGGAAATGGCAAATGAAGTCTTGTCATTGTTTACCCAGCAATGAAGCGAAATTCTAAGCATATTTTGCCCAAACTAAGCTTCATATGTCGTTGCATTAATTTAATATGCATTTTTTTAATAATTGGTTTATTTACACAAATGATTCACAAAGGCTTAATCAAATTAAATTTGCACATTTTCGAAATTTTTTATTAACTTTTTATATTTATCCTACGCTTGTTATTGAGTAAGTTATGCAAAAACCAATAGAAATTCCTTTATTCATTGTGTATGCAGTTAAAAGTTGATGAAAAATTTATGGGAAAATATTTTAAACAGAAAAAAACTATTCAAAACGGCATAAATCTCTCAGAATAAAATTTAGTCTGTCTAAACACATAGAAAAATGAAAGCTAATACATGCATACATACATACATACATATGTAAATATTTGATGTGTGTATGAAGGCTGCGATTGAATGGCGGAATTGAAGAGGTTTCTATGTGTGAGTGTGTGTTTGTGTGCATATGTATTTAGTTGGTTGAATATGTGATGCCTGTTAGCGATATTATTTGGCGTTTGGAATTATTATCGTTCGCCGTCGTTGAGCGCATAATTCAACGAGGTGACAAATGCAGCCGAGCTTCCGGTATTTTGGCCGTTACGCCATTATGTCGCGAGTGCACTGGATGTGAATGTGGAATATTTCAAACGGTAATTTATTTTCTTTCGAGCACAATTTAGTGGCCGAGCAATGCTGCTGCTGAGCTGATCAAAGGCTGTTGGGCCGAAGCAACGCTGACCGTTGCCAAGGAACGGTGTACAATACTATATGTATGTATGTATGTATGTTAGGGTATATGAAAACAGCTGAGTGTTGGCGTTCCTTTGGCATTTTGGAATAAAAGTATCCACACTCGCTGGCAAACCCAATTTAATGCCATATACATTTTTAATGTTTGCGCTTGTCTTCACATATCCGCTTAGGTGTGTCTGTATGCGAATGTATGTTTACATATGTATGTGTGTGTGTGTGTGTATGTGCGTGTGTGTGTGTGTGTGTGTGTGTTTGAGCGCATTATATATTTAAGTAATTTTTGGCTTACAATCCGCAACCAGCGGGCGAATGAGCAGCTAAAGAGGCGGCAGCAGCAGCCGAGTAGTCAAGCAGCCGACGAGATTTACACGTTCCAGTTTCTACTTGCTTTCTGCTTGCCTTTTTAGCGCTGGCTATTTTTAGTGTCATTGCTGCTGCTGCAGCACACTTGGCAAATATTTAAGTAGCGGTTGTAATATAAACCGTGTGCATGTCCCGACCCAACGTCCAAGCCACATTTTCGAGGCTGCGGCGAGGAGCTGCTGACGTCACAGCCTCACCTCAGCTAATTTAATGTGCAACGAAATAAACGAATCCAGCAGCCAACAGCCATTGAGCCAACAGCCATTTGGCAAGCCGAGTGAGTGTGGCGGCGGCGGCGCGGGTAGGGTGGTGTTGTTGTAGATGATTTGAAAGACGAATGCAATTCTGCATTTTTTTTTTTTGGGCGTTTTTACACTTTTCATTCAGTAGCAATTTAACTTGAAGCACATTTTCAAACAAGAAATATATGTATTTACATTGGCCATTTTTGGCGTTAATTCGTGCACTTCTACACTGCCTCGGCTGAACTTTTACTGACCATTAAAAATTTTGACGTTCAGCGCCAGCAAATATTTGAAGGCGTTTCAAATAGCGCCGTTAGCTGGTTAACGAGAGTGAAAGGGTGTTGAGCTGGAAAAGTTTTAATGAGCGAGCGGGCGCGTGCTTGAGCCACCAGTAGTCGACTTGTCGTTGATATGTATGTACATATGTATGTCTGTATGTAGTTGCATATGGGAAATTGTGCAATTAATGGCCAGCAGCTGGGTCTGATTATTTTAACTAAGTTTTGCACAAGCAAAAAAGGCGTTTGCATATATACATATGTATGTGTGCGTGAATTTCGAACACGCACGCACACGCTCAAGCACGATTCCATGCCATTTGGGTCAATGGTGCGTATGCGTAACTAACACAGAACACAGACGCGTGCAGCGCTCTGGGGCTGGTTGCGTATACGCCCTGGCTGTGCCAGCAAAATGCAATTCTAATTTTGTTATAATTTAAAAATCATAAATTCACGCGAACACACGCACACACGCACACACATAGGCGCTCAGTGGTGTTTTAGAGCTCCTTCGGATTACTGTCATACACGCGCAATGGCAAGTGTGCCGGTGTGTATGTGTGTCTGCTATGCTTTCGCACTTGAAGTTAATAACTGAGCGCCACTATAAAATT
>NW_016171558.1:0-14272 GCF_001687245.7 Rhagoletis zephyria
ACTTTCACCTATAGCTCATCCCAGCTAATAAATTGTTTACTTTTAACTGCTGGGACATTAAACTGAAGACGGGGGAAACCTTCAGCTACCTCAGCAGGCAATGTTGCATATAGTGGTAAGCTAGCATACATATACAGACATCCTTTTCCCTTACACCGTGTGCGTACAAAAGCAGATGAGGCACCCAAACTCGGAGTACCACACCATTAGGTACATGATTGGCTTGTGGATGACATTCGCCGCAACGGGCAATCTAAATCCGAGCAAAAGCAAAATTAATGGCTTGAAAGGTACTAAATGGCGCCCAAAACGATGCAATGCCGCCGGCAAATGCGACTGCCACAAATTCGCTTTCAAGGAAGATTTCACTTACACTTCTGCTTCTTCTTCTCGGGCTACTGCCCAAGTGTTTAAATATTGGCCACGATTTTGAATTTATGACATTACCCGAAATAGCCAAGCTGCGCGCATAGCAACAAATTTGACGCTTGCATCGGAAGCTGCTCGCCAATACCAGACTTTATCGATTGGCATCCGCACATCCAGTTGACGCTGTACATACTCGTAATTCGAAGTCTTCTTTGTGTGTTTGCTTCTAAGCAAATGGGAATTGTGGGTAGTCGTATTTGTTTGTTTTTAATTGGCATTTATGAATCGAAGAGTTTTATGAATGGTTGAGGCAGTGTCGCGTTGTTTTGTAATTAATTATGTTTAATGGGTCTTAAAACCGTCGATGGGAGCAATTGTGTAAGAGTGTAAGTAAGCTATTAAAATAACGATTAAAATGATGTCGAAAATGTTGTTTTATTTAATTGCTAATAAATAGATTTTATACGGCAATAACAGAGAATTTAAATTTGATTGTTTTCATAAATTTTATTTTGTATTTTTTTTTTTGCCTAGCAGACAAGAAATGCTTCTAGGAACCATCACACCGATCACTTCAGATACTTGCGGCTCTTATTATAAAATTCTTAGAAGTGTTTACAAATATTTATAACTATTAAGGAAAAAAATGGGGGATTTCGCGGTCTAAAAACATTTTAAGATTTCTGTAATTTTAAACAAAAAAATCTCCTTGGACGTTTCTTTCCAAGCCTTGGGTAAGAGGCTGAAAAATCAAAAAGACAATTCAAAATCAAAAAATACTTTGCTTCCAGCTCCAAAGCGTTTCTGAAAAAGTATGAATACTTTTATATAAATACATAGCTATATTGAATTGAACGGCTTCGCTCCGCTCGAACGTCAAAAGTAAAAACAAAGATAAATTTAAAGCAAAAGATGAGGATGTAGATACCGATAAAAGTAACGATGAAGATAGAGGAAGAAAGATTAAAATAAAGATAATTATAGAGAAAATCATATAGATAGAGACACAGATACTCAATCTGGGAGCTAGAGATTTTCGGTATTCTCGGGACTTATCGATATAATAATCGATATTTTTATCGGTTTTGTTATCAAAATTTTTATCGATCGAAAATACTTATCGCTTATAATATTTTTATCGTTGTTGTAATCGATATGTTTAAGGATTTTGTTATCGATATTTTTTTAATTTGTTATCGATATTTTAATAGATTTTGTTATTGATATTGTTATCGATTTTGTTTGCCTCCTATTTTGAGGTCGGTTAAATAAGTTAGAAATTTGGATAAATAAACACAACACAAGCAAATGATACATGTACATATATGCTCGATACTGTATGTACAAAAGAAAAACCACCAAAACTGGACAAAATATCGTGTCCCTATTATTTTTCACTTAACTGTATGTACCTTAAATGTATGTACCTTATATGTTAATGAGAAAAGGGTAACTTGTGTTTTTTTGTAGTTTTTTATTTTTCTTTTTTTTTTTTAACTGAAAATGTTAAATGATGTGAGATAAACCGTAAAAACTGTAAATTCCATAATAAAAATACAATAAATTTTTTAATAAAATTTTAAATTTTTTAATTTAATTTTTGAATTAATATAAATTTTTTTAATAATTTTTTGATCCTTTGAACATTTTTCCTGCACTATTTCAGATTTACGCTTTTACCAGAGAACGTTTATAAAATTATAATTATAAACGTTCTCTGTTTTTACGATACAATTTATATACGTTCTCTGCTGTTGAGCTGATGATAAAGCAGTGCATCCGCCAATGTTGCATTCATATCGTAAATTAGCCAAGTCACAAACCTATCAAGAATAAAAAATTTCCTTTAAAAGTTGCTCAATTTCACACTGGCACCGAAACTGCACTAACGTAAGTTTGACATTTTCGCAAGCAATGAAGCAAGTAGCTTTTCCGTCAGTGAACAGTTTGACTGCCGCAGTTGTAGTTAAGTTTCACTTGCCTATCTACAACTTAAGTTCTAAAAATGTCAAATGGAAAAATGTAATTTAATTTTAATTAATTAATTTAATTAATTTTTTTTTTCTTAAATTCTCAATTGAATACTTTGCAATTGTTTCAATAAGCTTAATATGTCAGCACCGGGCAAAACGGTAGCAAATTCTTCGCCAGATCATAAAATCAAATACAAATTTTTCCAAAATATTCAGCCTTATCCTGAGTTTCGCACGAAAACAAAATTAACCCGAAAAGTTTTCATCCGCCCAAAGCAAATACATACATGGAAACAAAAAGTGAAAAGTGAACCGGTTCGAGGAAAATGAAACTCATGATAGGGCTAATTATCTTGTAAGATTTTTCGCTTGCTTCATGTAGAGATACCATACAAAAACTTGAAACACATTGGCTGCCAGATATCTCTGTTGCCAAACCGGGACACTTTAGGGAGGGCCTCTTAAACTTTGTGCTAAACTCGGAAAATTCAATAAATTTGCGTACAAATTTGCCACATTCTAATCAGACTTTTTATAAAAATTTTTAAAATGAAGTTTCCCATTTAGGTACATATACTAATCATCAACTATTGCTTGTGCAAAGTTCAACTATCTCGAGATGTAACTATTTCACAAATTAAACCGGTGCACTGAGAGAAAGAAGTTTAGAATTAAAAAAAGCGTGCTATATTAAAAAAATACGCATATGAAAGAGCACCAACCCAACTCGTAATACATTTAAGTATACAAATTTTAGTATTTAGTATAGAAATATTCAATTCAAATACGCCCATATTAAATTGAAGCGATTTGCAATTACCGATTCCTTTTTCATAATTAAGTTAAAAATATATTTAAATTCCTTGCTGGTTGTAATGGGAATTGAACCTTGACCCTCTGGAAATTAGCAAATTGTGGCAAGCATCTTCGCGCACTCAGCTACAGCCAGACATGTAAATGTGCATTTAAATGTTGAGTTTGAATCAACACCACGCGTGCGTGTTATGAAAGTATTATTTTTAAATACGAACATTTTTAAACGATAATCAAATAGAAAATATTCATGTTTACTATGCGTTATTTCCCTCAGTGAATTCATAACATTTTTCTGAATATTACAGCGCGTTTTTTCTCTTATTGTAGTGATTTTTGAACTTTTATTCAAATTTGTACAATCGAATCAAAAACCGGGACACTAAAACGAAACCCGGGACATTTTAAGGTTGGACCGTCACACCGGGACAAATAGTCTAAAACCGGGACATGTCCGGGATAACCGGGACGTCTGGCAGCCCTATTCTAAGGGCCGGTTGTTCAATGTCTGGTTATCACTACCTCCCAGTTAAACATTATTATCGACGATTTCGACATCATTGACTTCATAAACCTCCACTGCAGGTTAAACATCTTAATGAACGTGATCGACTACATAACATATAACACGCGGGCCGATAACGTCTATAACGATGATTAACCTGTTATTAGTGTTAACCGGTTATTGAGAAACTGGCCCTAAGTTATGTAAGTAGGTATGTTTTCGTCATTAATAAACCTTATGGAAGGTGGCGACCGGGAATGATTTCCAGTAAAAACCCCACCTGGAACGCAACTATCATATTTTATAAGCTTTCTTTTGCGGCATCAGCAAGATAAGTTAAGATGGGAAAATTAGTTTTGAAACTACATATTTATCTCTATTTCCAACAACTTCATCATTAAACCGCTTAGCGAGCATTTAAGGGAAATGAGTCAATTGTGTAAATTGACGGCAACAAAAATATTCATGTCGCTGTGATTTCAACAAAGACTATCTAGAAAATTTTCGAGTTTAATGAGTGGAATGCTATTTACAGCAAAGCCCAACTCCAACAACATCGCTCAACTTCTACGTGCTTATGTCAGTATGTACGAGTATTAGGCGGGTATGTGCTTGTAAAAAGGGTTATATGATGATTTAGATGTTTGTTGGAAAAGGGGTGGAAATAAGCCATTTATTTACAGAGCCACCCAACATTCCTAGAGTGTTATTTGTAATTTACACATCATCTCCCTAAATTAGGTATAAAGCAAATGATAAGGAGTAAAATTTTAAAATAAGTTTGAGTAAAATGTATCTACATATGTATGTAGTAAGTGAGCAAAGACGCTTCAACTTCAACCTCGCCAGGCTGGACAGCTAAGGAGAAACTGAACAAAAGACAGCGCTGATCTCAATTCTTCTTTTAATCTACTGACAGACTTTAGAACTCGTTGGACTTACATCAAGTCCTATCTATCCAAGAGTATGCCACAGTAAGTCTAAGTTGCTCGCACACCCTTGATTTGGTCGACGAGGCTAGGTTAGGTTAGGTTAATCTGGATTGCGTTGGTCCTTAGTTGTTTATGGATGAAATACATTATGAGGTAACTGCATTAATTGCCGGCTAACTATCTATGTATAGGTTTAGTTTTGAATTGATTGTCGTTTCGGTGTAGGCTAGCTCTACTGCTTGAATTATGCTGCAATGGTCAGGCATCCTTACTACCCCTCTGATGTTTAGTTCCCGGCAGGAAATCCCGGCACTCACTTCCGTTAGCATTTTAGAGCCGTCCGTGAAAAAGTTTAAAGATCTACGGCTAGGTTTCATTTTCTTGCGCCATCCTTCCTCTACATTCGTTGAGCGAAACCTTCAGCCTTGGCCAATTTGAAGCTTTCTAGCACATCACGTCTTCGTAATCCCAGCTCTCTATTCCATCAAGGAGGCTTAGATCTACGCTTAGTGCGCGAAAGAGGGCAGGATGCATTGTAAGCATTAGTAAGGATCGATGTTAGTGATCGGCGAGGCCACCTTTCCAGTCAATTGTTCCGTCATGCAGATTCTTGTAGTGTAATAGAGGTCTGATATCCATAAAGATCGTAATAATTTGATCGCACGGACAGTAACTTAAACCGGGAAAGGATGATTTAAAAGGCTCAGACCAATCAGTCGGGCGTCGTGATAGCACTAAAGCAGAAGAAGTCGAAAAGTACATTAGAGCTAAAGTTTTAGTGAACAGTCCACCTAAGTAGTATATACTCACCAACATGACTAAGGGAGGGAGAAAAATGCTGTGAGTCAGCTCTGCACAACTACTCTGTTGATTTTGAGAGGCGCTAATTTTACCTCAATGTTCTCTGCGGTCAGACAGCATGAATCTTCATTTTATTTAGACGACTGCTGACTATGGTGGAAAGCCTTTATAAAATGGCAAAGGTAGAAAAAGGATGCCCTCAGGACGGTGTACTATCGACTCTTTTGTGGTATTTTGTAGTGGACTCGCAGTGAACCCTGTTATAACACAGAAGTTGTTTAGATTAAATATTTTCCGAACAATACAATCTTTTACCCCAAAAAACAAACTGATACCAGGAGTCTCTTTTTGAAAAAAGTACGCCGTTTGCTTTGCTACGAGGGATCAAAGAAGAGATCCAGACAGACAGGCTGTTGGAGAGCTCGTTAAAAATTTGCCATACCGACGGTTTCAGGATTGAAAATGGAATTGGGATTTTACTGACGAAAGACTGTACAAATACTTGATGTAGTATACTGAATAGTTGGAGAAAGGTGGCGTGGACATAAAAAAATGGTCTACTTTAAAGTCGATGGAAACCGCTGGTATTGACCGATATTAAAGAATATTTCAGGAATGGAAATTGAATGATCTGTAATTGCGTAAGGCGGTTCTTTCGAGAGTGCAATTGAATCGGATGCAAATAAAAAGGCCAAGTATTTATGTGTGTATAGCGGGAACTGTCAGGTTCATAGAGATCTCATGAATAAGGTTCATAAAAGCCATTGATGCAATACTGATGCCTGCTAAACAGACGAGTGTTTCCCTAGAAGGTAACCAGACAAGGTGATGGCGAAGTTCCTTCTCAAATAGAGAACGAAACAAGGTAACTATAGGTTTAGTCGACCACTCAACTGTGTATATTTTGCTTGGAGAATGAGAATCATACCGATTTTTATTTTTTTTTTTTGGGTCAGAATGATGGTCGAGCTACATTCTCTATCCCTGGACAAACTAATAAGATACATAAGTGAGCTAGGTAGGTTAGCAGAGAAGTATTGATTTCCCACACCCACTTGTTTTCCGCTTTCCTTGTCTGCCTTTTTCGAAAACCCCAACCTCATGCCTGTGGCTATTTTGGGGGGATGCTTAATCTAAAACCAGCTCGTACATTAAGCGCCTTTGAGTATATCAGCAATGTTATTTAATTTAGCTGATCGTAAACGCATTGGAGTCTAGCATAGAATTAAAATCGACGTAATACAATCACACTAAATTAATTGTCTCCCCTCCATATGTTTGATTCACTGGCAGCATATTTACCAAAAAAAATATACATATGTTAGCCCCATCCCAGTGAGCTATAACTACCTTTTACACAAGTTAAGCCCAACAAGCCAAGACTCAGCAACAGCGCACTGTACAACGGCTACAGTGAAAAGTATAAATTTTTGTAATAATGAAATTTTGGTCATTTGCTGCTATAGCAGCCGTCAATCTGAGTAGCAGATTATGATGACAATGTTGTTATTTTTATTTTTCAGTAATTTAGTCAACGGTCATTCGTATATTAAGCACCACCCGCTTTGGTGAATAAAGAACTTGTATGCAATTAAAATTTGCACTGGACAAAATTTGTTGCGAAGTGGACATTGTGGACAATGAACAAAGGCAACACTTATAATCCCACTAAATTGGATTAAGGGCTTAACATTTACGCAAATAGTGACAACAACAATTGGATATGAGAAAAATAAGGTACATAGTAACAAAACAGCAGTACTTGATGAGTGCAAAACGCAACTTTGAATGCATTCACGTTATGTGTGTGTTAGTTTTTTTTCATTAACCCTTTTGCAAAAATGCAAATCATACATATAGTATGTATACAGAACACCGAACTGTTGCTTGTAATGATCCAAATGTTTTATTCAAATTGAAACATTAATTCCACGTGCGTTTTGAGCGGAGGACTCAATATTTATGGAGGCTGAAGAGATTTTTTGGAAGCTGAAAGATGCAGTCAGGCTGAGACGTTTGTGTCCATTCAAATGACATGACGAAGTCAGAAGAGACGTTGTATTTTAATCCGCTGTACTTTGCCTATATCCTTGTAAAACCCATACAGGTCATTTGTTTGTATCGTCTGCCCGTAAGGGCCGGTAAGTCTTCGCAAAATCTTTCACTTGAATACTCCAAAGGCCGCGATTTGCTGATAAACCAATGCATTAGAATTGTTCAAGGGGACATAGCCTGGTATCTACTTGTCAATACGTTAATAAATGCAATTCGCATGTGGATTTTCTCTATCCACTCACTGGAGGAGGAGGAGTTAAAGTAGTTTAATATGTCGACGTTGTTATTCTTACCAGCAGTTACAGGCCATTTTCTTTCTATTGTTATTGAAATTGGAGAGAAGGGCTAAGATGCCAAGTTGATGATGGGACCATTTACGAATGGCTTTAACGTTGGGACAGGAGTGCATTCCGAAGTGCTTGGTATCGCTCAGTTCTTGCCGCGGTAAAACTGTTTCAGTTTATTCCAAGCTGAAGCTCTGGGTATACATATGTGAGACCTTTTACTACACTAAAGATTAGAATTACCAGGAAATTAAAGCAATTATTTATTCTGATAGCTAGACTACATTTTTGTCTACAACATTTACCGAAACGAATTTCATTTTTGCGGGTTTCAAGCGTTAGGTACATAGAAGGTAAGGAGGGGATAGATGTATTCAACCAGTTTAAGTGCTGTCTTCCGAACGCACTGGGCTCTGAGTGGGAAAGTATTTGTTGGGGGTCATTTACCACTATTTCTCCCGAAATAATTAAATTAATGGCAGTCTATATATTTAAATGCGTTGCCCAGGAAAGGCGTCGAGTCTACCTGCGATTTTGATGTGCTACAGGTTAGCTTGTCTATGTCACCACCTTTCACCTTTATCTCATTAAGCATATAGCCCTACATCCTTTCCAGTGAATGGCAGTTGCAATTTATTTATTTATTGGCAGATGCGTACCAATATCCGGAAGGAAGACACATATAAGTGAATCCTCGTCGTGAACTAAACTCTAAGGCCTCGATACTGTGATCCCTAAATTGGAGCGTTAGCCGCCAAGGAAGTGTCGAAAATCCTCATAGTCATACAATTTGTATGGAGCATCCCACAATAACGCGGCGCTAGCGTCGAGCAAATAGAATTTTAATTTTAAACAGGGCGTTGCGCATTGAGATTGGATGCAGAAGACGGAAAGAAAGGGAGAGGACAAAAAACGAGAGGAAATGATAAAACAACAAAAATTACGCTGCGTTCATTTGGGTATAGAGCGAGATGGCACTCGTTGGCACTGGAAAACGCAACGCTTAGCACTCCAATTTAGGAGATAGGTTAAGCAGTTGAAAGTAGAGATACCCTAATCCAGCTTTTTTGTAATCAATAGTTCTTTTTATGTAAAAACTCATTTTTTTATCTAGCGATCTTAAAGAGTGTGGAATGTATGTCTGGGTGTCCTAGAGTTGAGCCTAAATAGTTGAAATCCAAGTCCAAAGTATCTAAAAACAATCATCATAAATTACACAGGGCAACACCGATTTTAGTGCGCCAAAATGTTAAAACTGTTTTTGATGGACTTGTTTGTGCTGATTACGAATCCGTAAGTAAAAAGTTTCCATCATCTTCAGATTTTGAGAAAAACGAGATCAAAATGTCCAAAAATCGCATTTTCGCCGATATTTGAGAAGCTCTAGCAAAGAAGCAAAAGGTGATAGCACCTTCCGCTTGGGCTTAAATTAAAGATAGAACTGTCCCTGGAAATACCATTCCTGCACTTTGGTCCTTAGGTCACTTATAGTCATTTATTCAGCAATAAAAAAATACTGGAAAATTGTGCTATTGAAAACAAAAAAAAGATACAAAATCAGTTTTTGTTGTTCAGAAAAGGACTATATGTGACCTTAGGACCAAGGTGCAGCGATGGTATTTTTAAGGATTGTATTCGAAAGTTCAAGCCTTTATTTAAGCCTAAGTGGAAGGTTCTGTCGCCTTTTGTTTCTTTGTTAGAGCTTCTCAAATATTGCAAAAAACGCGATTTTTGACACTTTGACTTAATTTTTCTCAAAATCTGGAGCTGATGGAAATTTTGTAGTTACGGAATCGCAATCAGTAGAAAAAATTCTATTAAAAACGGCCTTAACATTTACCGCACCAAATTTTATTTTTTTATTTTTTTTTCAATTTTTGTTGGCCTGTGTTATCGCCATAAATCATAACCTCAATTTCATTTCACTATTATGTAAGTAGGTACATACATACATACATACAATCTGCGACCCCTTAATAGCCACATGGAAGTCAAAAAATTAATATGCGTTTGGCTTTAAAAGGAATTCCTTTCGGAATTAATTCGATAATCGCAATATTCATGGCTAATTAATTCCACTTCCACGCAGCCAATAAACAAACACCGTTGCGGCACTGTAGCCACACACAATGAACCCCTCGGGCTATAACGCGATAGTACCTTCTTCTATGAGCAATTTGTGATGCGAATACGTAAACATAACAACAACAGACAAACATAGTTCACTTGCATTTACTATGTGTGTGTTTATATTATTTCAAGCCACCTGCATCAGTTCGACCGACCAGCAGCAGCACAGTAAAGAAGATTTACAAATTTATGTCGAATTTCATTACATTTTCGTAAACAAAACACCCTTCAGATTAAACACAGCCTCAACTGGTTACGACAAGTGGAACGAATTAATGTCACAAGCATATTTTTCTTTGATGAACATTGCCAAGGGAAAATGGCATTTTCGTATGTAGATTAGGGTGGAGCGAATACAAAAAAAAAAAAAACGATTTCCAAATTCTAAGAGCGCGGAAATATTGCGCAACGTGTTCACATTAAACCTGGTTAAACCGTTTTCCGATCGTATAATATTTACCGTCGCCTCAAGAGGCTTAAAGTTTCGAAATATATCTCAAGATTTTCTATAAAGATTTTGATTTAGTTTTGTAGCCCATTCAATTTTAATATAACAAGGTGCAAGTTTTAATTGCTACAAAATTGCGTTGATTTTTGGCAATTTTTATTGTGTCAAGCATTTCCTTCCATACAAAAAAAAATTGTCGTACAACCTTACATTGTATGGGAAAACTGCGTGACAGCAACAAAAATTTCAGAATTCAACGCAATTCTTTTTAGCAACTTGAAACTTACACTTTATTATACTTATATTTAATGGGCTACTTCAAACTCAAAACCTTCCTGGAAAATAAAACAATAACAAATAAATTTTTCGAAGTTTAAAGCTCTTGCTACGACCGTAAAGAATGTCCGAATGGATAAAGCTTTAACACGATTCAATATGATTATGTTACGCAACTTTTCCGCACTTAGAATTTAGAAATCGAAAAAAAAATCGCTCCACCCTAATGTACATACATACATATATACGCGCACGCTTACAAACATATGTATGTACAAATAAAGGTAGCGATTTCTTACGCTTGCTACATGTAATCATGGTAAATACAAATGCTCTCAACCCCTGTTGATTGTCTCATTATCGCATTAAGGCCATCGCTCACACAAACGAAAAAGCGCGCGGACTTCTTTGTCAAGCACCCAATAATTTTCACAGCTGATAAGATAGACCGTCGACGACGAGCGACACGCCAGCCGCTATTGTTGCTATCTGTGCACGTTGATATTAGTTTCCATTCACCCTCATGCATTTTGTCATGGCTATCCATAAGCTGCATAAGTTTTTCAAATGTAATAATGCGTTGACAGAATTACAGAGTTAAATACCGTTATAAAGGGTGACTTAATTTGTTTTGCTTTCCATACGCGACGGATGTGATTTTTTTTTTTTTTTGATTACAGCCGCAAAGGCAAACTTCCGGATGGCAAGGTTGAAGGGATGAATCCGGCATGCTCATACACACACACACACATACAAACTTATATGTATATTGTTAGAGCTACACAGAGATGAGCTGTGAACACGTGTTTGCTTTGTAATAAATATTTGCTAGTTTGCATTCGCTCATTGTTCATTGAAAGGACAATAAAATGTCAATTACCAACAAGTCAGTCAGTCGCAAGTGACTTCGATGACGGAAAGATTGTTTTGAGTAGTATGCAGTGTTGCCAGAACTTTTTGGGCCGACCGGCTAGATTGGCAAAAAAAAGCGGCTAAAAACGGCTAAAATGTTTTAGTGAAATTTCACATAGACTCTGGCAAAAAACGGCTAAAATGTTTTAGTGAAAATCCACATACTTTATTTAAATAAATCGCAAGAAACGAAAGACTAGTTAACACCATTAATTTATATCGAGTGTATATTCCTCATCATCAAATGAATCACTATTGTATATATCACCTGAATTCATTAATTTTAAGAGATCGTCATCTACAGTAAAATTATGGCAGCATTTTTCTTCACGTTTTAAACCGTATCTTATATATAAAATAGCGTTTAACGTTTTAACGCACATTGGATTTCTTTGCTTAGTTTTTATTATATTCATTGAACTAAATATTCGCTCTACTTCTGCATTACTTATAGGCAAAACAAGAAAACTAAAAACTAGGTTGCAAAGGTCAGCAAAAGGGTTTTCTCCTAGGGCATTTCGAAATTGATAAACTTCGGCCCAAAATTTTACAGTTGAGTCTAAATTACTCCAGGTATGTAACGTTAACCGTTGCCATTGCATCTCTATGGATGTTATTTCGTCGGCATTATATTTGTGTTTTTGTTGCTGTAGTTGAACAAATACTTTTGGTTTAATTACTCTTAATGCATTTCCAACCGAAAAAAGTCAATTTTTTTTAGTGTGGCAATATTTGTAGGGAGGCGTTGGCGTAATTCCTTTATTAAAGTGATAATAAAATAGCGACCATTTTCTCGAATTATTTTCTCGGCTTCGTGGTCAAAAGCGTTTGTGCTTACTTTTGTTTTTAAATACTCTTCAAAACTGTGATAAAACTGAGGAAATGGAGCAAGGTATGGTTCCAACGGGGAGCATATAGGATCAAATGTGTCCGCGCTAATAACCACTAGGGAGCATAGATGCGAAAGTAAAACATTGAGTTCATTAAAAATCTTCATTGGGTCTGCATTATTGCTTTCGAACAACTTGTTTACTTTTTGCACCTGAAAATTAGGCAAATAGTAAAATCGGCTAAAAACGGCTAACTTTTTTTTACAAACCGGCTAACAAATCGGCTGCCGGCTAGATCGAATTTTCTCCGGCTAGTTGCTATCAAAACCGGCTAAATCTAGCCGGAAAACGGCTAAAATGGCAACGCTGGTAGTATGTATGTAAGTATGTATTACAAATTTAAGAGCATATTTTCGACATCAAAGCGAAGTAAAGTGAATTCAGCACGCGCCAACAATTATTGTACATTTTATTGACTACTTTAGGATATTTAAAGGGCATTTCGAATTTTATTGAAACTAGAGCAGACCCGCTGCGTATATATAATCCCATCCATATACATATGTACACATAGTAAGTATTTCGAAATTCGAATGCACTTTTTTATTTGTACACAAATAAGTGGTGTATTTAGTAGAAGGTAGTCTCTTCACTAAAGGCTTAATTTCTTGCCAGAAATACTAATAAAGTACTTTTCAGATTATACTTGTGCTGCGCTGGGTTTAATGCACACCACGTAAAAACTAATTGTAAGGCAAGTGCCCAAAAAGCCGCGGATGAGGCCCCTTAATTTGATGACGACCACGGCGAACATTTTAAGACCTACCTTTGTGAAACAGTGCCTGAATACTCTGACGAAGTCAAATATCCCGACGTAACCCGGATAAGAGACTAAGCTGGAATTCCTATCTAGACAAGACTCTTAGTAAAGCCACCCGAGCCTGTGTGGGCCTGTCGAAGACTTTTCGGTCGAACAAGGGGTCTAAACTCCAAACTAATAGAATGGCTGTGCAGAACTATAGTCCGTCCGATTGTAACTTACTGATGTTTTACGTCTAAACAAACACCAAAGGATTGCTCTACTGTCGGTGACAGGAGCATTGAGATTGTGTCCAACCTCGGCCTTAAAATCGCACCTAGGTGTTGGACTCCACTCCACATTTTTGTCTAAGCGGCAGCAGCTTCGGGGAATTCGAAAATGCAAAATTCTGACAGTACTTTTAAAAAACAAGGCACAACACAAAGGTATTTTGAGCATAATACCAGTTCTAGGAATCAGCGAGTGCTGCGTCGCGACACCAAAGGAAATCTGCTTTGGAAAGAAATTTCAGGTCTAAACTCCAGGCAGAGATGTCTGGTCAAATGGTTTACCAGAGCTAGATCCTAGATATGCACACTGCCACACAGACGGATCACAGATGTATGGGGTGTCTTTGGAACTGACACCAAACTTTCTATTGCAATGGATACATGGAGCACGGTCTTTCAGGCCGAGGTACTACTATTCTCAATTTGTTCCAGACTGAACCTAGATAAGGGTCATATCTCCAGATAGCCAAGCGGCCATAACGACCGTTTACAACAGGATGATCAGCTTCCGGCTCGTAAAAGGGAGCTTTAACACTATTCAACTCTTGTCAGCAAGCAACGCGGTATTAATATGCTGGGTACCAGGACACTGCGGGATCGTGGCTAGCGAGGCCGCCGTCGAATTGTCCAGGGAAAGCTCATCGGCTGTTCTTGGGGACTCAGTTGGTCATCCTCGAGGCTTAAAATATAATCGTGGGTAAACTCAGAACTAAGTATGTACTGGGGGAGGTAGGGGTCTTAGATAGGCCAGACTGCACAAACAGGATATCCGAGATCAAGTTGCTTGTTGACTACCTGATGGGCCAGGTGCGCTCTTACATACACCGAATTGGTATTTCCACAGAGACGGATTGC